>NW_024721323.1:0-15990 GCF_018991925.1 Homarus americanus | reverse complement strand
CATCCGGAATTTCAGACATTACTTCGGAGAAGTTGGTGTTCCCCTCCGCCTCAGGACTGATGGTGGACGCCAGTTCACCAGCCACGAGTTCCAGGACTTCATGGACCGTTGGGGAGTCAGTCATGTCGTGACCTCGCCCCACTACCCCCAGGCGAATGGACACGCTGAAGCCACAGTCAAGACTGTTAAACACCTGATCCTTAGGGTGTCACCCTCAGGAAATATCGACTGTGAGGACTTCGATCGAGGTTTGTTAGAGTTACGCAACACTCGGAACTTCACCGGACGCTCCACAGCCCAGGTTCTATGTGGATATCATCTCAGGTCTTGTGTTCCTGCCCACCCGAAGTCATTTTCTCAAGAATGGCAAGCCAAGACTGAAGAATATGACCGCCGTGCAGCAGAACGAGCCGCAGATGTCGCTGCTCGGTACGACTGTCATGCCCGCCCCAAAACCAGGTTGAGTATCGGCCAGCAGGTCAGGATTCAAGATCCGGTATCTCACCGCTGGGACAAGGTTGGGGTTGTCATGGGAATTGGCCGGTCCAGGGACTACCAAGTGCGTCTTCCGAGTGGTAGAGTATGGTGGAGGAACCGTCGTTTCCTCCGACCTATGGAGCTGCCTAGTGTTGACCCTTCCCCAGTTGAGTCCCCTAATGTGATGTCTTTACAGTAAATCTATCCCCACCTTGTGTTTCTGCCCCGGTACTCCGCAGGTCAGAGCGGCTGAAAAGCAAAAGGTCCGCTCAAGATGAAACTATGAGCGTATAGGGGGGAGGGAGGTGTATAATATGGACACGAAGTAGTACCTTAAGCTGTGTATTCTTATGTTACTCTATTAATTATGTATAGTAAAGTATTACAGAACATGTATTAATCCTATGAAATATTTCCATTTATTATGCACCATGTTATGTATGTGAATTATCATATTTACATATTATGTATTCAGCTTGTGAATGCTGGTATCTGTACATGCCAGCGCGGAGTGATACAGGTAGTTGAGATCACTAGTCCTAATGGTGTGGAAGCCAGTTTCTTTGTTCCTCTGTATATCTCCCGTACGAGAATAAGAACCTATTTCAAGATAATAAGTGTTTCCGTGTACCCTCAGTAGTATAGAACATTTTGGGGGTATCAAAGACAAACATAGAAGTCTCCCCCCGCCCTCCCCCAACAATCCCCCCATCCCCCCCTCTCCACCCACAACCCAGGACCACGGTGTGTTAAGTTAAGGCGTTCGAATTTTAATTGGGTTGAAAATGAAATAATGCATGTGAGGAGAAGAAGAAGATTTCGTTAGGTTACGTTAGGTTAGGTTAGGCTAGGTTAGGCTAGATTAGGTTAAGTTAGGTTAGGTCTGGTCAGGTTACATTATGCATGAAGGTATTCATTTATATGTATATTTATGATCTACAGGATCGTTTATGGCCAGTCAAAAGCTTCTAGAAAAGATAAATACATAGAAGTTATCACTAATGGCCAATTATCCCTATTTAGTGTAACATACAGTATATATTCGGTGAGTTCCGCTTTTATTTGTTTGTTTTCGTATTATTTAAGTCATTTATTTGTTAACATTTAGCTTAGAATAAGTAAATATTATACAAAACAAAACATTGAAAAATTCACAAGTGAATTTGTATCATATAATCAAGTCGAGATAATAATACCAATACCACGTGCTGGTCAAGCTCCGAAAGAGTTGTCCGGGGGTCTAGCTAACCTCTGGTCGGGGCTTGACCAGCACGAAAAAAAAAAAAAAATTTTTTTTACTAAACGTGATTTTGGCAACCTGTGGTGTAATAGTCAGCATGCTCGCCTTGCAAGCGAGTGGACCCTGTTCGATTCCCGGACAGAGTGAAACTATGAGCATTTTTTTTACGTCATTTGGCTTTCTATTTACCAGTAAATGGGAACCTGGATGTTAATCGATTTGCGGATCTTATTCTGGAATAATGGTTAGCCAGTGCAGTTGCCGAGTTGTCCGGTCTTCTCAGACTATTCATTGAAACTGCGTCATACAACTCGTTAACTTAGGGTGTGGTTGTGGTGTTGGCGACAGATTCTAACACCTTAAACAAATTCACGCCCAGGTTGCTCTAGAGCCGGCCATCCTCGTACACGAAGGGCAACCATTATTGTTACGTGTATAATATTAGCATCACTACCACAACCAGCATTATCACTACTATTGTCATCTTCTCAACTATCATCATTCCTTCCCTCTTCCTCCTCCTGCCTCCATATTTTAATAATTATCGTCTCAATTATTATTATTATCATCATTATTTTTATTATTATTATTACCGTATTATTATTATAATTATTATTATTATTATTATTATTATTATTATTATTATTATTATTATTATTATTATTATTAACAATACAACATGTGGCTGGAACAACAGTAGAAATTAGAAATAAGATAAAAAGTTGTATTAAATTAACAATTTAAGCACAAACAAGAACCACAGGTACAAGTCGATCAGTTTTTTATCATGAGAGAGAGAGAGAGAGAGAGAGAGAGAGAGTCCCTGGCTCACTGTTACGTTATGACAAAGTTGTTGGTAAATATATGGTATGGAAATTGTGTTGATACTCTCTCTCTCTCTCTCTCTCTCTCTCTGTGTGTGTATCTCTCTCTCTCACACACACACCAACCACAAACAAACGACACATCACAAACAAACAAGCAGGCAACAACACAACACAAACAATAATGACACCACAAAAAACATCATTCTTAAAACAAACAATAAAACAAACATAAGAACAATAAAACAAACAAACAAACATACCAACAAACAATAAAACAAACAAACAAACAATCAAACAAACAAACAATAAAACGAACAAACGAAGAATAAAACAAAAGAAACAAACAACAAACAAACAAACAAAATATAACAGACAAACAAAAAATAAAACAAACAAACAAACAAACAATAAAACAAACAAACATACATAAAACAAACAAACAAACAAACAATAAAACAAACAAACATACATAAAACAATCAAACAAACATAAAAACTAAAAAAAAAACAGACCCTCTTCAACAAACCACCACCACCAAGGACTTCACTAACCTACCACCTCCACCACCACCTCCTTGGTATTATTGTTATTATTAAAAAGAAATGAGAGAAAGCGAAGAAAAACTATTGGGGACTCGTAAGTGGCTGGCGAGGAGGAGGAACGAGTGTTTAATATAGACTGGTTCAACTATCGTAGTTACAGTAGGGAGGGGTGTTAGTGTGTGGAGAATGACCGGCTGTATGGGCTTGTGTTTTGTAAACAAACACGCCAAAACACCACCCAAATAATAAACTCAGTGTGTCGTAAAAAACTGTTTGTGCATTTTATACATAATATTATTGATCTATGTTATATATAGCCAAGGTAAATACTCGATAAATAAGCTTCGTGTCATTAAATATGGTATTAACCGGGTTTTGAACCGATAATCTTGCTCGAAATAGTCAAGAAATTGACTATCACGATTGTCAATAAAAATGCTTCAAAAACTTGCTCGAATTTCTCGAAAATTGCTCGAAATAACTTTCCTACAAGAAATTGCTAAAAAAAAATGCGCCCATGTGACCAGTGCTTTAAGAATTGTATGATATCCTCATGGCAATGGAAACACACACACCCATACACACACCGTACATGCACAAACCATACACACACACACACACACACACACACACACACACACCATACATACACACACCATACACATACACACACCATACACACACACACACACACACCATGCACACACCATACAAACAAACAAACACACACCATATACACACACACACACACACCATGCACACACACACCATGCACACTCACACACACACACACACCATGCACACACACACCATGCACACACACACACACACTAATTGTTTTAATTTAGTTCTTGGAACTCTTAAGTGGCAGCGCTTGATGTAAACACTTCTTGGCATTTTCTGTTTATCTAGTAGCAGGTATACACATAGATGTAATATGAGAAAATAAATTATGAATTCTGTCCAGGGAAGTGTTGTGAATATGACCTTGAGATAACACTTGTGTTAAGTGTGAATTTCCCTGTCTAGTGATATGTCCAACTACTACTCTGGGCCGCGAGACAGTGGTAGTAATTACAGATTGCTCACGAGGGGGCTAGTTTATTGGGCACCCCCTTACATCCTGTGCAAGGTGAAGCGCAGAAGCGTTTACAGTGCCCAACTGGGAAGCATGCGGAGTTCATGCTTGCCTTTATGACTCATGCATTAAGGGCGTAAAAGGCCTGAAGGGTCATGGGTTTTGTCAGCAAGTTACATAAAGTGACAATGATGAGTGTGTGGGGGGAAAATTCCCGGTACAATTTATCTGTTTATGGCAAAGTGTGGCAGGTCCCTATTAATGTGAGCGGTGTTTACTGAATCAGCTGACCCTGGCTAGACCTTTTGAGAGACGCAAGCCAAGTGATCTAAGATTCGTGAATAACATGGTGAATTACTTGGTGTTATTCATTTGGGTGAATATTTGTATAAATCAAAGGTGCTGTCACACACACACACACACACACACACACACCACGTGGCACACCACCAACACACAGTTTCTGAGAAGGAGTTTGAGATTGTATTTAACGAAGTCTTAACTGGGAAAATGTTGTATGGCTTTTGTTATGGGGTAAGTTCTGGCGTGAACATTAAGACTATTTTCATAATTTTTTGTAACTAATATTTTTATCCGCCTGGTACAATTATTTATTAATTTGTATTGTAAGTTATGTCTTGATAGTCGATGTAATGTAACAATTTATTTTTTGTGTTAATGTTCATATAGATTGGTTCAGTGTTGCGGTTCTTAACATTTAACAATAATTCAGCCTTAATTTAATTTTTTCACCAACTTAAGACACATAACCCAGAAGGAAGTAAGACGGGCAACATAACGCGGGATATCGTGGCTTCACTAAGTGCAAATTATGGAACTTGAGGTAACACATTATGGGAAAATGCGAGCCCTTCTAAGTGGTTCTCCTCAACATGGACGCAAACATCAGATGGACAAAGAAACAGAAGAACCCCGGATATACATTCATTTATTCTACAAAAAAGTTACGTAAACGAGCGTTAAATACGTTTAAGTAATCACAGTTTACGAAGCTGAAGTCGAGATATTAGAAGATGAAGAAGACTTTAGCATATCAGTATACCCCACGACCGGCGCCAGGATGTTAAGTGTGCCATCAGGGTATATTAGTGCTGAGAGACGGGTGCTATCGTGGTATATTAGCATACCTCCACCCTCAATGGGATATCAAAAAGTACAGGATTTACTTCACAGATATTTAGTTATATCTATCGGTATATTATATAAATTATATCAATATATCTGTGTATACCAAATATGGCATCAGAGTATATCACCGTTTGCCATCATATTCTCTAAATAACCTCAAAGTATACCCCCGAATGTTTAATATCATACACTATAAATGACACTGTAGTATGTTAGTATATAATCAGGGTATAACATAAATAATATCAGCATTGTTTAGAATATCATATATATTAAGCGTGAGGAATGGATGTATATGATTCAATATATCACAGTTACATAAAGCGGTATGTCAGCTCATCAGCATATCACTAGAATGACATCAGAGTATAGGACACTATACTCCAATAAATAATGTCAGGTATCTAAGTATATCAGGGTAATCACTGAGAAGTGTCAGAACATATCAGCATATTCCTTGACTGGTAACAAAGCATATCAACATACTCAAAGTATAATCAATGTCTCCGGAATAAACAAGCCAGTGACAGCAGCATATATTTCTGAAAATCAGCGGTGAAATATGTTCAGAACAGCCCAAAGTATACTATAATACTAAGCAACATTTGAAATATACCAGTATACTTCTTAACAGTCAGGGAAAAAATCATTATACAGATTAGTGTCCTCGAAGCAGATCAACTTGTCTCCTGCTTTCTGGGGACCTATTAGTGGCATATCAGTATATCCAAAGAGACACATCGGAGTATATTACCATATATCCCAAGTGCCATGAAGGGATATCAACATACCTGAGTATATTAACTAGCTCTCATAGTCTTCCACTCTCTCTTAGATCCATCAGAATATGTCAGCATATCACCCTATCTTCTGAAGGTCCAGTTTACCTTGTTCCGAAAGTATGTCGAAGCATACTAACAGATCTCCTGAATGCCTTGAGAACATATCAGTATACTTCTAGGTTAATTCATATCATATCAGTATATCCCCTGAATCTAAGGTAAAGCTAACCTCATTTCAAATTATTATTAGAGTATGTTAACATATTCCCTTAGAAGCATACCAGCATATCTCTTATGTCATTACAGTCAACCAGTATACGCTCAGAGATAGATGCAAGCATATCAGGGTATATTAGCATACCCTGTAAGAGAGATATGAGCCTAGCTACATAACCAAGTATATCAGCATACCCCATATGCTCTTATATACATCAGCACACCCTCTGAGAGACAGAACCATACCAACATATCAGAACATATTAGTATATCCTTTAGAGTGATATGAACATAATGGCATATCAGATGACAAGAGTATATCAGCATAGTCTTTGAGGAGCATATCAGACCAACCTAGCATAAGCTCTTTAAGATAGATGGGAGCATATCTTAAATAGACTGGAATATACCAGAGCATATTAGCATATTAGCATATTAGCAAGGTGAGGAGGAGGAGGAGGAGGCAGGTGTCCACCGACCAGGTATGCCGATAGTCTGGTGATAATGTGGGTAAAACTGGTGTGTGTGTGTGTGTGTGTGTGTGTGTGTGTGTGTGTGTTCGTTCTCATGTTTATTTCTTGTAAGGTATGTGTCACCTAGCTGGCCATTTTGTTTACATTTTTCGGTCGCTCTGAAATACCATTAAAACAATATTGAATATAAACGTTTGGCTCAACTGATGATCTCAAACATGTCCCAACTTTTTTTTGCCTCAACTCCACATTCTGTAACTCATTTAGGTAGATGTCCCTCACTACACATACACTGGACTATGTGTAATGTTGCAGCTAATATGTTATCAAGATATTGCACATTATAAGTTCATGTGTGGTCATTATTATATCAAACGGAGGAATTTTAAAGAGCTATTACACCACCTGTATCATTAGTTGTCGCCAGGTGAAGGAATGTTTAGGTAGATTATATTTTATTTACTGTAATTAAAGTTTCAATACCTAAGACGTTCCACTATAAGAGTCTTTCAACCTCAGGTAAGGTCCAAAGACTTTCTACTCTAGGTCTTACACCCTGGAGTAGCTGTATCGTCCACATAGGTAATTACTCCACAAGGAACTACAAGTTACACCTTGATGTAATACTTCATTTATTGCCAAACTTTATAGGGAAATATTTTTCACAAAGAATTTCAAGTTACAATTTCACATAACAAGTCACATTACAAACGTTCCTTCGGCTTACAGTTAAACTTTGCAATGTCAAGATATTTTTTTCACTGCAGAGGAAAGTATGCGTCATCATCACCACACACACACACACAAAGACAAAACTCCTGTATCCAGATTCTCAAAAGTTTATAAATTAAATTCTTCCCTAAAATTAAACAGACAATACATCTATTTATCATAGAGTATGTGAACAATATCGACGCCATATTGGTTACCATCTTTGAGTTATATAATTAGTTAGCTTCATAGTGTTAATTATTTAGTTAAAAGGAAAAATAATCTACTAGTGTGTGTTGTGACCAAAATATATCAACATTGTATTTACTTTCTCCTCCAGGGGGCACTAAGTCTAGAAAATGACACAATTGACATCTACATAAAGTGACTGATCAAGGGTAGATATTGGCTACCTTTTGTGTTACTTTGAGGTCGTAAGAATACACAGAGCTGCTCTTAAGGATGTTTACCACAATACACCTCAACCAGTTTCTCATTCACTAAGGTCAAACAATAAATCTGGTTCACAAGATACACCGTAAATTTTATTAGAATACAATAATCAATTACTTTATTATTGTATTGAGGCGAATGGTCTTATGGTGTTAAGATGTATTCTTAAGCCACGAAGGTAAACAAAAGGTATTCAATATCTGCCTTGGTTGACGATGATCTGTAGATGTTAGCAAGTCCTCCTCCTCCTGCTCTCGAGTAAGGTAAGGAAGGCCTCACCTGACCAAAATTGTTAATTAAGATAGATTACCTGAAGATTAACCTCCCAGCTTATTTCAACTAATGATTAACCTAACGCTACCTGGGAAGTTAAGTTAGGTTAGATTAAGTTAAGTTAGATTAGGTTAGGTTAGGGTAGGGTAGGTCAGGTCAGGTCAGGTCAGGCAGTGCCAGTGTAGTTAATCTTGAGGTTAAATAAACTAGAGGCTAATTGCTGATGAGCTGACAGTAATACATTACTTTGACGGAGGCGTTACGCATAACAGAAAGCTCTGATAACATATAATGTACAGTATACCATGGTTGCGTCAGCAGTTTCTATATTAATTGCTAATTTATTGACTTACTCATTCACTGCCGTAGAAATATTTACTTTCTAACAGTTTTCATATGGTTCCCAGTCATTATATTGGCCTATCTTGTAAAATCAAATGATCTAAATTAAACTAAACTTATCCAAATTAAACTTATTAGCCAACAAATCCTTTCAAAACACGATATATGCAAACCAAAAGTTCTAAATTCAACTTAACTTATCGTAATATAACTATTATAACTAAACCATTTTAATTAAACCAACCTAAACACCTCAAGTGCCACAAACAGAAGGAAAAAACACCTTTAATATTATCGTGTAGGAGGCCCCTGTAACCCACTAACTCCAGGTAATGCATCTATATCAATCTACCTGCGTTAGAAGCTCTATACGTGGCTATGATCGTTACCCACTGCTGGAGAACATTTGTACTTCTATAATTACCCCTGGAGAAACAATGCACCAATTTACGATTTATTTATTTTATTTTTCATTTATTTTTTATTCTTGGTCAATACTGTAAACATCGCCCGCCAGGAGTCCTGGCCAGCCATGGTTCTAACTTCTCGTGATTCTAAAATGTTATAAATAACAAATAAACAAATAAACAAAACAAGCATCTTTTTGTTTTTCTAACCTATGAGCTGTGAGTCCCTCAATATATGCTTCAACATTACTGTAAACTAAGGCCAGAGAGGTGGTATACTAGTGGAGCTACATTTATAGTTGCATTTCAACCACAAATGGGTTTTACAAGTGAGAGTCTACAAGGAGGTCTTACAGGCGGAGAGTCTTACAAGTGAGGGTCTTACAGGTGGAGGATTTTAATAAGGATAATACAGCAAGTCTTGAGTTGAATCAGCCAAGTCACGAGGAAAATTTAAGAGTCACGTAACTTCTACCTGGTGTTACCTGTAATCAAGCTAAGGTATATGTAAGAAGAATATTATCTCGTTACTATCCATTCCTCTTCCACTATCCTGCGAGGTGGTGTATTAATAGGCACAGATACTTATGATAAAGAAGGAATAAAGAGAAAGACGCAAGATACCTATAAAATGCGACAGAATATACCCACACATGCGTAATCCTAACCCATCCCAACCCAACCCAACCCTATCCTACCCCCAGCTTCACCATAGTACACAAAGTCATTCTTGGTATCAGAATGACGCCTAAACACCCTGTATCGCCTAAGACACATTTGAATCGGATGGTTCGATGACGGTTTTATTTCTTCGGTATAAACCAGAGAAGCAATTAGTTCGTGGGAACAGTGAGTCAAAATACTTCACATCAGCTTCGTTTACGACCTCCAGCTGATATTTACTTCTGTTGTCTATATCAATCACATTTTATAATGAAAACAAAAATATGGTTAGTTACTTAAAAATGAAAAAAACATCATACTTAGATACTTAGGAGTGAGGAAAAAAGATACTTAAGATACTTAAAATAAAAACACTCTTTGATACTTAAATTAGGACAAAATAAACGGACATAAAGATTTAACTATGAGCGGTGGATATTACGACATGTACCGGCTATCAATACAGAGGCGCTATTTAGCCGTGAAGTTCTCTCAGAAACTCAACAAGACAATATGTGGTCACGAAAATTTGTAATAATTTTTAACACCATCCGTCATTTTAAACCTTGGCACCTGTAGATTAAGAAAATATATGGTGATATTTTTCTGATGGGATAAAGGTCGTATTTGTCCAGAGAAGTAAGAGAGGAAAAAAATCACTTGAGAGGCATGACGCACAGAGTGTCTAAGGTGATAAAAGATCATATACTACCATTTGGGTTTTCAAATTAAGTTCATTACATAAAATATCAAACTCATAAAGATTACAAAAGAACAGAACATCATGAGCTCTCTACAGCTATTGTCAGCCGTCAATATGCTGATGTACAGAAGCTACATAATGTTATTGGTGACTGTAATCCCAGGAAAATGATGCTCTTTTAAACTTGGTAACTGGAGCTGTAATGCCAGAAAATGCCAAATATGACAATCTATGTGCATATGAAGTTGGAAGACAAAATTATGAAAATTTTGTCAAGAAACGTATTGTTGGTCCATTGAGCATCTGGAAAAAGATGTCCAAGGTTAATCTTCTGTCGTGGAAAGCAGCAAATAAGACTTCAACCATCAAATTGCTATCACAAGTTATAGAACTTAAGCAGGATATACAGTATATGCATCACAGAAGGGCAGCACTGTACATATCAAGTCACCAGACACTGATGTGTTTGGTATATTAAAGCAGCCTCAACTTGGAGAAAATACAAGTATGATAACAGGAACTGGTGAGCGACGACACATTGGGCAGAGAGCCTTACAGGTTTCCATGCCTTCACAGGATCTGACTGCATTGGAAAATTTGTTGGCAAAGGAAAGAAAGCATGTTGGAGCACTTTGATGAAATCTAACACAAAAGTCATAGATGCATTCAAGATGCTGAGTAGACCAAATGCCTCCAGCAGACATGTTTATTGGTCTAAAGGAATTTGTATTTAAGCTCTACTGTCCACGAATGACTTTCACTAAACTGTCATAACTTAGATGGCATCTCTTCAAGAAAACGCAGGCAGAAGCTGGAGAACTACCAGCGACTGCAGCAACTCTAAAGTATCATATATTGAGAGGAAGGTATCAAGCTCTTCTGTGGTCTTGTGATGCAGACAGTGAAATGCTTTCACAATTAGAGCATGGCTGGAAGATTGACAATGACTGTTTCATACTAGTAATATCAGACTAACCACCAGCTCCAGAAGCAATCACAGAACTTGTTAAATGTGGATGTGGCGTCAGGAAATGTGGATCATTGTCATGTTCATACAGAAAGAATCAGAAAGAATAGCATGACATGCACCGAGATGTATAACTGTCAAGCAGATGATGAGAAATGCCTAAACAAGGTGAAGGAATCTGTTGTACACAGAAGACTCTGATGACGAGGACTGAAGCAATGTCGTAAATAATAACTTGTGACTTGTTTACACATGATGTATAACACTACAAACTTTAATAAATATAAAACGGTGGTTCTAAGCTTTTCAGATAATGGTAATATGTATATGTTTAATTTCCAGTATTTGTCTTTAGCAAATAATTTTACTTACTGCAATCTCTTCTTTGCCAGAGACAGGATGGCATATATGAGCAGCCATGTTTGTAACACACTTATGATATTATAACAGCATTCATGATATATCATGTTAAATTGTAATCATATAATACTACATGTTCATAGGTTATTAGTCATGTTTTAAGTTAATTAGGACTTAATGGTAATACATCTGTGGTTCATTACGCCGCTCTTTAATAAAACTTCTTTAAAGGCATAAAACTTATAATAAACCGTTCAGAAAAAAATGACACCACAGTTCCTTAACATAGTTTATAAGGATTATTATAATGTATGGTGTCAAAAATTAACATGAAATTTTTACGGGATTACTTAAGCTCCTACACTAAAACCTGCCGACCTAACCTAACCTTTTTTACCCACCTCTACCTACTTACCTAACCTGACATAATCTAACCTAACCTGACGTAATCTGACCTAACCTGACATAATCTAACCTAACGACATAATCTAACCTAACCTGACATAATCTAACCTAACCTGACATAATCTAACCCAACCTTGACATAATCTAACCTAACCTGACGTAATCTGAACATCCCAACCTGACATAATCTAACCTAACCTGACGTAATTCAATCCCAACCTGACATAATCTAACCCAACCTGACATAATCTAACCTAACCTGACATAATCTAACCTAACCTGACGTAATCTGACCTAACCTGACATAATCTAACCTAACCTGACATAATCTAACCTAACCTCCCCGTCTGACATAAGCTAACCTAATCAAACCTAACTTTCCCACCTACCTAACATAACCTATCTACTTATTACCTACCTAACCTAACTTAACCCAACCTGACATAATCTAACCTAACCTATTGAACTTAACTTAACCACCTACCTCATCTAACACCACTTTGTAATCTCTCTGTGCTACAGCTGACAGGATGAGTATGGCAGAACGTTAAGATATACAAGAGTGTCAACAAAGGCTGTAAGAGACTGCTCCTTAAAATTCGTATTTCTGACGAATTCAGAGAGTCTACCAATCCCAGCCTGTGTAGACAACTACAGTAAGACCCAGTTATCAGCACAGTGGCATATATTTTTTTGTTACTTTTGGACTTTGTCATTTTTTGGGGATAAAACATCTGGTCCTACCACCCGATCCCTCTGAGCAAAGTTTTCAAGTTTGCGCATGCGCAGTGTGATAGTGTGACGTCATTACCACTCCACCTGACTGCAGTGTTGCCAACGTGTCCTATGCCCGCTGTTAAACGCTCCCGTTCGTTGGAAACGGCGGCAGTAGGTGACAGTGATGCTGACGACTTTCTTCTTGAAGACACGTCAAAGAAGAAGCAGAAACCTCAGAAGTCAGGGTCTCCAGCAGGGGCCACGGCTCCCCCTTGCACCCCTTCTGGGGCTGTAGAGGGTGGACTCCTGTCATCAGGGTCCCCAAGTGAGCCTACATGTGGCTCAATGACCGACCCTCCGCCGACGATGGACATAGGGGATTCCCTTTGTCTCCCTGCCCCGTCGCGCTTTCGTCGTCTCGCCTTCCCTCGGGACTTGCCTCTGAGCACACGGACGACCTGGTTCTTCCGTCACTGCTCTCCACTTCAGGACTCAACACTTCGCCTCCGCCGAGGTCCCACAGCCGTGATAGTCACCACACAAATGGACGAGACGGGACGCCTGCTCACTCAGGTGGGCTTTCCTGCTCCCCAGGGGGAGGTGATGCTGAAGTTCACCATCATCACCCCAGAAACTCGTCGTACCAAGGTAATGGTTCGCCACGTACCCTGGGAGATCCCTATCGACGATCTTCGCCCTCTTCTCCCACAACTACTGGACATGGAGCGCCGCATCAACCCGGTCTCCAAACATCCATCCAACGAACTCATCGGCTGGTGGGTGGGCCCCCTCCCCCCGAAGGTGAATGTAGGACCAATTCACAACTGTCCTCTCGACCGATTTATCGGAACCCCGAAAATCTGTGGTCGTTGCCAATCGTGGAAACACCGCACCTGGGAGTGCACGAGGATGGTCGCCTGCGGTTTCTGTGCAGGTCCTCACGACACAGTGGAATGCAAATCGAAAATTCAGAACAAAATCCCAGTTATTCCACGGTGCGTCAATTGCCATGGCAGTCACCACGCCTGGAATGCCACTTGCCCACAGCGTCCTGGCACTCGCCCGGGGAAAACTTACCTTGTACCACCGCCCTCGTCTCTGACGAAGCCCCTGTCAACCAAACCTCAATCCCATCCACCACCGCCTCTTCCATCCACCAAGGATTTCCCATTGATCTCCTCTCCTCTACCACCCCCTCCATCACCCCTACCACCCATCCTTTCTCCCCTCCCTCCCTCTCCCTACCGTTCTTGGAACAAGGTCGTTGCCGGCCCTGCCACACAGTCACCACCATCTCCTGCCCACCCGGACCCCCGCTGTCTCTCACCAGCACCACCACCTCTTACTCAACTGAACCCTCACCGTCCCTCTCCGTCGCTACCACCACCACATGCCCAGTCGGGCCCTCGGCAATCCTCGCCGCCACCTCCAGCTCATGCACAGGTACACCAAGTTGGTTATATGGAAACAATCACTCTCCGTCTGGATCGCCACTCCAAGCAAATCAACCTTCTCTCAGCCCAACTCGACTTGTTTGTGAAAACAATTGCGACATTGCAGAAGCAACAACAACTCATTCTGGACACCCTGACCCAACAGGGGCGCGCTTTGCAAGCCCTGATGACCTGCCTCCTTCCATCTCCCGAGATGGAGGATCCATCCCTCGCTCTCCCACTCCTCCCTCTCCATTTCTCTCAACAGAATTTGGTACCTCCTCTGGAGCCCTATCTAGCCCCTCCGACTCATCTCACACCGGAGGCCGTTCCCTCCTCTTCTTACAATGGAACATCCAGGGACTCAGACCTCGCCGGACAGACCTCGCCCAGTTTGTGCTCTCCCATCAAGTAGATGTTGCTCTACTTCAGGAAACCATCACAGACGATGTTACTCCACTCCGCCTCTCTGGCTATTCTGTTTACACCCTGCCTCGGTACCGTGGGCAGGCTCGTGGCCTCCTCACCCTTGTGCGTAACACCATTCCATCTGTTCGTCTCCCTTCACCTGACTCACATGGACCCCGTCTGAATTACTTTCTGTCTCCCTTACTCTTGGTGACCGGACCCTTCGTGTAGTCAATGTTCATTTCAAGAGTGATTCTCTGGACCCCCAGGTTCTTCACGACCTCCATGATGGGGTTCCCACTATTGTTCTTGGCGACTTTAATGCCCGCCATCCCACTCTTACTCCGGATCATCCCACTCCATGTACCCTTAATGGATCACATCTCTCACAGTTTCTTAATGGGGATGATGCTGTTCGCTTTCTTTGTCCTGACGATCCTACTCGCCTCCCCCATAGTTTCCTTGATGTTGGCTTACTATTGAACGGTCATACTTCCTTTCATCCTACCGTCTGCACCGAGCCTGCTCTGTATAGTGACCATCTTGCCGTTACTACCCATCTCAGGCTCTCCTTCTCTGCCCTGACATCAACTCCTTATCGATCCCCTCGCCTTCGTCTCACACAAGATGCTGTTCCTTCCTTTACCCAATACCTTTCTACCTGGGCGGATTCCTATGTTGTCCCTCAGTCCCTTGACTCTTTCAGCGCTGATTTTGTTGATGCCGTGTATGACTCTGTCAATCGCGCTACCCCTCCACGCCCTCCCCGTCACCCCAGAAGTGCCACCAACTACTGGTATCGTATCCCTGCCATGAGACATCTCCGGCAGGTAACCCGTGATTTCCACTGTGCCATACGGAGGTCTCGGTCTCCAGAGGACTGGGAAGACTTCAAAAATTGGTGCTCCTTTGCAACTCAGGAGCGCCGTCGGATACATGAGGCGGACTGGCTATCCTTCACGGGGTCTCTATCGTTCCAGTCGTCACCCTCTTATGTATGGAATCGGATTAATGCTATACGGGGTACTCGACGGAGGCCTCCTCCCCACCCTGATCCCGCCTCCCTTGCCTGCTCTTTAATGGAGGACTGGGCACGAGCATCCTCCCCAGAGGCACTTCCAGATCCAATGCAGGAGGCAGTGCAGGCCCGCATCGATGCGTCTGAGCCTGTTGTTCGTGCTGCTCTTACCTCCCCTGCCCCCACTGATCATCCCATCACACAGTTCGAGCTTGACAGTGCTCGTCGCTCTAGAAAAGACACCTCTCCTGGGGATGATCAGATAACCTACTCCGTCCTCAACGCCTGTACTAATATTCCTAACGGCCCCTTGCTTGTTCTCTACAATATGTCTTATGAACATGGG
>NW_024721322.1:0-22224 GCF_018991925.1 Homarus americanus | reverse complement strand
TCAGGACGAGGCAGAGGGAGGGCGGGAGCAGGTCCGGGAAAGCAAAGGGCCAACGCGGGTGTTCTGATTGTCGTCCTAGCAGGCAGTGTTGGTAAAACGTAGGAAGAACCGCCCCGCCACGGCGGCGGCGCAAGCCGAGAAACGCAGGTGGACGGACGCACAGGCAGCACACGATCAAATCAAACAGAGAAGGTGAAAATATAGAAATTTTGCTAGTCGTAGGGTTGTTTGGAGAGAGATGAAGGTAAAGTCTTTGAGCTATGTCAAAGAGGAACGGAGCGAGTTGGAGGAAGGGTTTTTTAATCTTTGAGCTTGAAATGTCAAAGTATTCATAGTAAGGAAGGATGAGCGTATCGTAGGAGAGTTTTTAGTAATAGCGGCAGACAGATTTGAGCTTTTTTGTCAAATTATGAACGGAGACGAGAATGATATAGGTTGAGTGGTTTCAGTCTAGAGTTAGGTCAATTTTATTAAGAATTGGATGTCACAGACGTTGGGTATGTTTGATTAGGTTCTGAGAGTTGTGGGTCTTTTAGCTATGTCAGAGAGAAATGGAGAGAGTTGGAGGAAGAGTTTAGAATCTTTGAGTTTGAAATGTCAAAGTATTCGTAGTGAGGAAGGATGAGTGTATCGTAGGAGAGTTGTTTAGTAATGGCAGGAGGCAGATTTGAGCTATGTCAAATTGTGAACGGAGATGAGAGTGAGATATAGGTTGTTAGGTTTCAGTCTTGAGTTAGGTCGATTTTGGTAAGGTGGCTTTGTCTGGCGGGGGGGGGATGTTGTGTTTGGAGATTGGTTGAGGGAGGGGGGGAGTTTGTGTTTGGGGATTGATGGGGGTGGCGGTTGTATGTTAATTTAAGGTGAATTAAAATTGCTTAAGGGGGGTTGTTGTGTGAGTGTGTATGTGTTTGCATGTAAATGTAAGGGGAGAGAGGGAGGGTTAGGATAATGTTATAAGGTCAGGTATGGTTCGGTTGTCGGGAGGAGGGGGGAGGAGAGGAGAGGAGAAGGGAGGCGAAAGGGGGAAAGGGGGGCTTTGGAGGTTCTTGGGTTAATTTATGGTATGGTAGGATTTCTTAGGAATGATATGTTTTGTGTTGCTAATGAATAGTTGTATTGCGTCATATGTTTTTATTTTATTAGGAGGGTCAAAGGGGCTTGTTAGAAAGGTCGGGTATATTAAGTTTTTATTTTGGGAGGATTGTAGGTATCGATTTCTAAGAGGGGTTGTGAGTAAGGTTGGGTGGGTTAAGTTTTTCTTTTGGGAGGATTGTAGGGATTGTGAGAAGGTTGGTGGGTTAAGTTTTTTCTTTTTGGGAGGATTATAGGTTTGTTAGTGGTTGGCAGAGTTGGGTTAATTATTACATCTACTCTTTCTTGCAGGTATTGTGAGTTCTGGCCCCATTCTTGAGGGAGAGGGTTTGTACAGGTACATTGCACTCCCTCCCCGACCCATGCTGGGCCGAGAGAGGCGTTCAATGTCGTCTGCAGTTGGTGCTGTTTTATATGGGTACACCTCTCCGGCCTTGAGGGGAGAGGGCTTTATGACAGGCATTGTGGAACTCTCACCTAATTATTGGTTAAGGAAACGTACATGTCTTCTGAGTTAAGGGATGGGTAAGTTAGGGTATTTGTTTTGGGGAGGAGTGATAGGGTGTGGTTAGGTAATGGTAGAATGGTTATTTTTTTATTTTGTGTGGAATTGCTAGTAATGGCTGGGTACGTTAGGTTTTTATTTTGGGGGGATTGTTAGGGGGAGTGTTAGTGCAGGTTGAGTGGTTTAGTTATTTATTTATTTATTTTTTATTTTTTTGTCAGAGTGGTCTTGAGTTTGAGTTGGTGGCGTGGGGTTTGGAGTGAGGGGGGGGAGGAGGGAATTGGTCAAGTCAGGTAAGGTTAGGTTGGGTGGGAATTATTGGGTGTGGGGTTGAGAAGAGGTTAGGTTAAGCTTAGTTAGGTTAGGTGGGAATCGTTGGGTGTGGGCTGAGGAGAGGTTAGGTTGATTTGGTTAGGTTGGGTGGGAATCGTTGGGTGAGGGTTAAGGAGAGGCTAGGTTTTAATTTGGGGGGAAATTGTTGGGTGTGGTTATAGGGAAGATATTAATACAAGGGAGGTGGGAGGGGAGTGTTTGGTCTGTTTAGTACTTAAAGATAGAAATTCTGAGGTGCAGGGATGAGGTCTAAATTGTCGAGTGACTGTGAGCGTGGTGGTGGTATGAGTGTTGTGTATGCAAGTGAGGGAAGGGCAGTTACGTGACTGTGTGTGGGGGAGTCGGGAGGTTGAGGGGAGTGTGCTAGGTTCGTGTCGGGGTTGATTTCTGTTTCCTTTGGGGTAGTGCCGTATAGGTTTACTTTGATTATTGATTTGGTTGGATGAGTGTATTGAATAATTTTTTTGCTGTCAGGTGTATAGGGAGACAGGGGGGAGGTGTTCTTCCTCTTTGGTCTAGGGGTCTTGACCACTATTTCTGTGGGGGGAAGGGCTGCCATTTTATTCTTGGGAGTCTGGGGTGTTAGGGGAGGATCGGGTTTGGTTTGGGTGTTCGTGGTCCGGGAGTTCAACGTAGTCAAGTGGGAGAAGTCGGGTGTAGGCAAGGTCGAGGTGGAGGGGCTGGTATGTTTTGGACTGATTACTTTGGGGGGTGAGGTAATGGTAGAATGGTGAGATAAGTCAGGTGTAGGCATGGCAGAAGTGGAGGGGAGGAGGGAGACAGTGGATTCTCTGGGGGGTGGGGGGGGCATGTTGGTACGGTCGGAGATGGGGGCAGTGGGGAAGATGAGGTCGGGACCGGTTCTGAAGGAGTCAGGAATGTTTATGGTAGGGAGGCCGTTAGCCTTCAAACCCTCAATTACCAGATTTAGAAAAAGTGATCTATTACCGTTGCTTAGGAATGTGCCAGAAGTATGATGGTGGTGATTT
The DNA here is from genome assembly GCF_018991925.1 of Homarus americanus. NCBI lineage: Eukaryota > Metazoa > Arthropoda > Malacostraca > Decapoda > Nephropidae > Homarus > Homarus americanus. The sequence continues at coordinate 19,305 of NW_024721322.1, read as the reverse complement.
TTGCGTCAGTGTCGGGGGAAGGGAGGGGGGCGGTCAGGTTGTTGGTCCAGCAAGTGCGGGTGGAGAGAGTCGTGGGAGTAGGGAGTGAGTGGTGGGGAGGAGGAGGAGGTGCAGTGGGAGGTGAGGGTAGGCGTAGGCGGGGAGGGAGAGGTGTTGTGCTGTTATTGAGTCTGATTTGGCACTTGTTGCTGACGGCAGAGTGTGGGCCTTTACAATTGCAGCATCTAGTAACAGTGGCAATGCAGTTTCTGTATGAGTGGCCTTGATTGGCACATTTTGAACAGGTTAGTGAGTTACTGCAACGGTTGGTGGTATGTCCAAATTGATAGCAGTTGTAGCATTGGTGGACTGGGATGTAGTGTTGGAATTCGATGTTATGTGAGGGGATGATGTTATTGCCGAATTTAATTCCGTTGGATTTCAATTTGATGGCGTCAGTTTGTGTAGCTGTAGTGATTTTCAACATGGGGAGAGTTCCCATCCGGGCTGCATATGTCATTTGGGAGGTGTTGTGTGTTGAGTTCTGTCAATAGGTTAGGATTGTCAAGGATATGGGGGATGATTTTTCTACATATGAGGGTGCATTTTGCGCGGTATTCGGGTGAGCTGAGGACCGTTAAGCCATTGTCTTTTAGTTTTTTGTTCAATGCTGGGGAGTGGAATAGGTCGGCGTCTTCGTCATTCTGTACAAATACTTTAATAATGTCGTCATTGGTGAAGGAACGTATTTGGAAGATCAAAGTCAGCTGAAAAATGAGTGAAGCGAGGTCTGTGCACTGTTGGATGGTACGGTCCACTTTGAGTTTAATTGAAGGCATGTTGACTGGTGGAATTGGAGATTTATGGAGATCTCCCCTAACAAATTGTCCCTAATTTCCTGCGCCCCTCACGTAGGGGAGGCCCTGCACTATCACAGAGGTCCCCAGGCGAATCGGCAGGCTGTGCTGACCCCCCGCCCTTCACACAAACACGCACTAGCGAGGTGTGGGGACAGAGGGCGTTTCCAGACGAATACTCCCCTGTACGTCAACGGACAGGGGAATAGGTCCTTTCACGGCACGGAAGATAAAGGTTAGAGTGGTAGAAAAAGGTCTGAAAACTTACTGCTGACTCTTTCTTCACACCAAGCCCCTCAGCAGCATTCGGGGTTCCTAAGGGAGGTCCGATACTGTAGGAGAGGCTCAATGTGTCGATTGAATCAACAGAATTGTCAGTTGGAGAATGGAGTCAGGTGCTTGTGATTTCCAAGGTTGGTGGGAAGGTGGGAGAGGTCCCAGAACTAGCGAATCAGCTATGTCCGTTTGATCTCCGGCTTCCCCGTCGCTCTGCGTGTCTGCTCTCTGTGGTGGTCCTGGCTCCAATGGCTTCGCCCACGGTTTGGTGGGAGTAGGTGGCGTGCTGTGGACGCAGCGGTAGTATCGTTCATCCAAGGCCGTCCCTCCCTCTTGGAGGTGGGGCGTAGCTTGCGGATGACGCATGCGGCACTCGTGGCCAATGAGGTGGCCACTAAGGTGGAGAATGTCTGTATATAAGCCCGCCCGCCTGCCGGGCCGCCACTCATCACATCGCTCCTGAACGAAGAAGACCTCTCAACAAGACCTCCTGCTGGACCCGGAACTCTGAAGACCGCCCTCTCCCTTGTACCATTGTTGGCCATCTTCCCGGACCGGACCACCCACGACTGTCATCGTCCACAACAACTCACGAGCGTTCTCGGTTTATCGAGCATTAGCTTGCCCTCCCCACTGGTGGTGTGAGTGACCCACACTCCAGCTGGAGAGCAGTTATAGCGCGATATTCCCGGCGTGGTTTGAGCTCTTTTCCTTCTACTACCATTTTTCCTTTTCGCTCTGGCCTAGGGACCTGCACCCTCAAAAGTGTATTCGTCCTGCGGTCCCCCCTGTAACTGTTCACCTCCCTCCCAGGAGATTGTGAACACGAAAGGGGGTCGGAGCAAAACCCTCCCCAGCCGAGTCTTTCCAGGAAAACCGTGATCGTGCGGGTCCACCTGGAAAGAGGGTCGCAATCCTTATCCTTCCCAAATAGGCACACTTAGCTCACGTCTATAAGTGAGCAGTCACATACACTAGGAAGTAGGCTTCCCCAATCGGGGCTCCGTGAGAGAAGCTCAGGAACCACTCTACGACCACCAGCTAGTGGGGAGTGCTGTAATTCCTTTGCTGTTTACTCAACCGGAATAGGTAGGATCTAAATAAAAAAAAAAAAAAAAAAAAAAAAAAAAAAAAAAAAAAAAAAAAAAAAAAAAAAAAAAAAAAAAAAAAAAAAAAAACAACCCGGTTATGGAGCGCGTACGCCCTCCTAACCGCGATCCCCGCCTGAACCGCCAACCTGACGACCCGAACCACGACAGGCTTCGCACAGAGAAAGCAGACCAGTTACGCGCCTTCAACGAAGCCCTGAAAAGTAGGAACTCTGCCACCACCTCCAACAACTCCACCACCACCACCACCTCCACCACCACCACCACTGCTACCGCTACTGAGGACAACTGGACGAAGGTAGAAAATAAGAAACGCCGACGTGCCTTTTCGGGAAACGATTGCCGTCAAGCAGCCCCCAAGGCACCCATCACCACCACCAGCTCACCTCCAACGACACTGCCAAAATTCCGGATCACGAAAACGGACGCAAAAACAACATATGCCGCCGTCACAGAGATGGAAAAGCAAAACCCACTGGCCAAGTTCTCAGTGCGGCCCAACCTAAAGGGGGAGATGATCGCTCACCCCAAAGACAAGAACTCCGCCACCACCCTCGACACTTACCTACAAAACACCACCACCATTACTTCAACCAAGCTAGACCCCGCCCAGAAACTGATGAAGTCGGTAGTCCTCCGGTACCCAAAGGAACTACCTCTCGAACCCCTGGAGAACCACCCGAAGATCCTAAAAGCCGAGAGATGCTCTCCCCTGTCCGACAAGACGGCCACCACGAAACAAGTCCTCATAACGCACTACGGCTCACCCCCAGCACCATAGACCTCAAAACCTGGGGGATCTACGAAGTGAGGCCCTTCGTCCCAGAGCCCCTGCGATGCTTCAGATGCCAGAAATACGGGCACCATCAGACAAGGTGCACGTACAGGGAAATCTGCGCAGTCTGCGCACAGATGCACGGCACACAGTCCTGCCTCACCAAACTGAAAAATGGGGAAAAAATTGCCCCCAAGTGTGCCAACTGCGGGGGCAAACACCACGCCTGGAATCCTGGATGCTCCGAGAGAACAAAGAGGGTCCAGGCAAACCGACCAGCAGCAAGACCGGCCCCCACCGCCTACACACCAGCCCCACCAAGTACCTTCGTGTGGGGAACCCAAAGGCCCAAACAACAAAGACAACCTCCTCAGCCAGTCAACACCCAAAGTGCAGCCCAGTTTCCTGGCCTCACTACAGCCACACCTCAGCCACCCAAGCAGCAGAGAACGACAACCACGAGAAAGACAAAAGAAGCACACACCAAGGCACCAGAAGGAATGATACACATATCAGACCTAGCCAATGTACTGACGACCTTCGCGGAGGGCCTAGCCGGACTACTGGGCCACAAGATCCAACCCACACAGCTCCAAATACTCATGGGGAGCGTCCTCGGGCAAGTCGCCACAGCTCCAGCCACCTCAGTGGAGGAAGCCACGCCGGTCCGCACACGAGTAACAGCCGAGGTACACTCTACACCGAAGAAGGCCACCAGAGAACCCAAGACACCGACAGCTCCCAAGATACCGACAGCTCCCAGAAAGAAACTGGACGTTTCAACTCCCCTGAACCGAACCACGGCCCAGAAGGCAAAAACCACAGAACACGAAGACATGGACCTGATTCAGTTGGAATCGAACTTGGACATCTCCATCGAGGACCACCAGAAGTCCCCGATGAAACAGTGGTGGAAAACGTCAGCACCCTGAACATCCTAACATGGAATGCTCAGGGCATCAAAAACAAGAAACACCTCCTACAAGAAGCAGCAGCCAAGGACAAGCTTGACATCATACTCCTACAAGAAACACTTCTACAAGAACACCACTGTTTCAAATTCAGCGGTTACAAGACATACAGGAGGCATTTCACGCAGGCGTCAACAAGAGGATGTATGATCTTGGTCAAGTCAAGCATACCCTCCGCCGATGTCACGCAGCAATTTCCATGTGGGGAAAACATCGAGACACAGGCCGTCAAAGTAACCCTCCAAGAACGGGAATTAACTGTTCACAACATCTACAAGAACCCAAGGGGCTCACTGGAGGTTACTCAATTATTTGCTTCGGCCGCTGACCACGCCACACTCATAGGAGGGGATTTCAACGCACATCATCCCTTCCTAAGCTCGGCAAGCCCCACAAATGAAGACGGCCTACACCTATACACCACCTTTCAAGATACACCCGAGATCTGCCTCCTGAACACCGGAGAGCCCACCCACACTAGGGGAGGAAGGCTAGATCTAACCTTCGTCTCCAGTGCACTACAGCCTTCGGCCTCCTGGCAGATACACCCCACGCTGACCAGTGACCACTTCGCCACCCTAACAACGCTGAAGGTGAACAAACTCCCCACTCCACCCCCCCCGAGATGGAGATACAACACTCAAAAGGCAGACTGGGGACTCTTCAAGAAACACCTGGCTAAGTGGCGCGAAAAATCACAGCCGGCCGGCGCAGCACCCGCGGATGAGACAACCCTCCACCACCAATTGGTCGAGGCGTTTCACCTAGCGGCAGAAGAGGCTATCCCAAAAACAAAACCCACATCAAGACAGTACAATGATTACTGGTACTACTGTCCCAGGGTGAAAGAACTCAACCACAGAGTGAACATGGCCCGAAGAAACTACAGGAGACATCCCACGGCAACAAACAGACATCTCCTGCAAGTCATAGTCAAGGATACCAGGGAAGAGAAGGAAGAAATTAAAAACGTAAGCTGGCTCAAGTGGTGCTCCGAACTGAACGAGCACACCTCCCTTGGCAAGATGTGGGCCCAGATCCGAAGGGCATCTGGGAAGGCAACACCACCACCACCAACTCATCCCAACCCAGAAGAGGAAGCCGAGAGACTTGCAAAACTGTTCTCTGACCGAGCAGCAACGAAGAACCTCCCGAGACAGGCGGAGGAGACACAACGGCGTCTGCGACAGGTCAGACTCCAGATGATCGAAGAGGCCTGCAACAGTGAAGATGACACTGACAGACCATTCAACCAGCAAGAACTCCAGAAGTCGCCAAAACGAAGCAAGGATACAGCTCCAGGGGCCGACAGGATAACCTACTCCATGCTCTCTCATGCCGGTACAGCCGGACACGAGGCTCTGCTGCAAGCCATCAATGCTTCGTGGACAGCACAAAGACTCCCACCGGAATGGAAGAAGGCAGATATACAGCCCATTCCGAAGCCCAGAGAACCAGACAAGCCGAGGCCCATCTCCCTTCTCAGCTGCATAGCGAAGACCGGAGAAAGAATGGCTCTCAACCGACTCAAGTGGAAAGTAGGCAGCCCACACCCTCACATCTTTGCTTACACCGAGAACACCGGCACAGGCAACAACATCGCCGAGATACTCAGCACAGTGGACAACAAACCAGCTCTGGTGGTCTTCCTCGACCTGGAGAAAGCCTTCGAACTAGCAAATCCTTTGGCCATTACAACTACGCTCGCTAAAAAAGGCGTCAAAGGAAGGTTGCTGGGGTGGATCCAGAACTACCTCACACAGAGAGAAGCACGAGTACGCTTTCAGGGAGCAACCTCAAGCTACAGGGTCCACGAAAACGGAACCCCACAAGGAGGCATCCTCAGTCCAATGCTGTTCAATGTCCTGATGGAAAATCTAGTCAAACTTCCCTTCAGACAAACAGCCAAGCTCCTATGCTATGCGGACGACTTACAGCTCATAGTAAGAGGATCGAACAGACTAGCCAACACGCAACACGCACTCCAACTTATAGAAGAGGAGTGCAACAGACTTGGACTCAAGATAAATCCAGCCAAGTCGAAAGCGATGGCCATCTGCACAGACACACCAGACAAGACGCTCTCCATACAAAACACGCCGGTAGTCTGGACCAACGCCCACCAGTGTCTTGGAATCTGGTTTGACCAGAAACTCACCTTCAAGCCGCAACTCGAGTATCTCAGGCACAGGACGAAGAGCAGACACAATATAATGAGGTCGCTCACCAGCAAATCCGCAGGAGCAAACCTTCATGTGCTCAAAGCCTACTACACAGCCGCCATCAGATCGCTGGTAGATTACAGTGCTCCAGCACTCATTGGACTGAGAGAAGACCAAATAGCTAAGCTAGAAGTCATTCAAAACAATGCTCTCAGGACCATGCTCGGAGCACCCATGTGGACCAGAATTTGCAATCTGCAAATGGAAACCGAGCTACCACCCCTGGCAGTACGAGTCAAGCAGGTGACAGCCGGTCTCCTCGCCAAAATCTGCAGAGCAGAAAGCCCACAGCTGCCAAGATTCGAATCAGTGCCTCTCTCCACCTCGACCACAGAGTGCGAGGGGCCACCTGGTCGCACGAGGCAAGCGAGGTCATCCGACACCTGCAAGCAGAAACACTCGTCAAGAACAACCAAGACACACGAGACAATGGTTACACTGTTCCTCCACCATGGAGCCCTCCACCAGCCACACTCAAATTCACCGACCTCGGCGACAGTAAAGCCAACCTCCAGAAGGAGGACCTCAAAAAAATATCTCTCCAAGCCATAGCCACCGAGACACCGGCTGATGCAGCATCATACTTCACAGACGGCTCGGTGGACCCAAAACATCACAGATCCGGAGCGGCCTTCTACACCCAAGGTCAGACCCTCAAATGGAGACTTTCCAACGACTGCTCCACCCTACAAACAGAACTGGTAGCAATCTCAAAGGCCCTACAACACGCTGCAACACAACACAACAAGTCCGTCATAATTCACACGGACTCGAAATCGGCCATGCAAGCGCTGCAACACAGTCAACCAAAAGACAACGTCCACATCATCACCTCGATCCTCGCGCAGCTACAGGAATTCCAAAGCCAAAGCCGACCAGTCGTCTTACACTGGATTCCCAGTCATGTAGGGATCGGAGGAAACGACGTGGCAGACGAAGCAGCCAAGGCAGCTACACGTTCCAGTAGCGTACACATCCAAGTTCCAGCAAGTGTGCAACAGATCAAAAATCACCTCAGAAAGACTACCAAGCTCCACATCAAAAAGAGCTTCCTTCATGCACTCAACGCTGGTTCCCAATCAGCCAAATGGTACCTGGCGGCCACAAAAGGGGAACCACCTTTCGCAGACAAGAAAACTCCAAGACAAACCCAAGTCAGCCTTCACCGACTACGACTAGGGTACAAGTGCTCCTGGCAGATGATCGGAAATGACGTCACGGAATGCACCTACTGTCAGGAGCCAGCAGCCAACCCACTTGAACACTATCTCCTCGATTGCGAGGTCACACAAAGCCTCCGAGACAGAACTCAAATCTCCCAAGAAACACACACAACACCAGCGGCCACTCTAACCCGAAAGGCCCATACAGACCACATTCACCACCTACTCCGGGTCATCACACGATACCCACCACCCAGATAGCTTAGAAAGCATCCTCTCCCAGCAAGTGCGGACCCCAGTTCGGGGGGCGCGCCACTCCGAGGCTGACCACGTCCAAGAGTGGGGGCCGGTGGTAAGCGTCCACTGATCGGGGGTCCGCTCACACTTGCAACCTGCAGTATCCCTCCAATCTGCAGGTGGGACCACCTCCAATCCCAATCCGGTCTGGCTGCTCCTGGAGCTCCAGCCGGAACCACCAAACGGGCCGCCTATAGGCAAAGGCCCGTGTCGGACTACGGTCCGACAATCTATACAACAACAACAACAACCGGGCCGCCCGTATTGACTATTTCGTCGTCGAGATGGCCCGTACTAAACAGACTGCCCGCAAGTCCACTGGAGGCAAGGCTCCACGGAAGCAGCTTGCCACCAAGGCAGCTCGCAAGTCCGCCCCAGCCACCGGTGGTGTCAAGAAGCCCCATCGTTACAGGCCCGGAACCGTCGCCCTTCGTGAGATCCGTCGTTACCAGAAGAGCACAGAGCTACTCATCAGGAAGCTGCCCTTCCAGCGCCTGGTGCGTGAGATCGCCCAGGATTTCAAGACTGACCTGCGCTTCCAGTCGTCTGCCGTCATGGCTCTGCAGGAAGCCTCTGAGGCTTACCTGGTGGGTCTTTTCGAGGACACCAACCTGTGTGCCATTCACGCCAAGCGCGTTACCATCATGCCCAAGGACATCCAGCTGGCCCGGCGCATCCGCGGAGAGCGTGCTTAAGTCCTCTTCCTTGGGGAAAAACAAAAAGCACAACAAAACCTACCAGACATCTATAACTCGGCCCTTCTCAGGGCCAAAGAACTGTTCTGAAGATAATTTTCATGACAATCGAAATGGTTGGTGGTCGGAGAGCGTTAATTTCGGTTACCCAAATCGCCTAACGGTAAGTTGGTAACATTCGTGGAGGTACGATTGTATAGTAGGTCATCAATTCGGGAGGTGGGTGGGTGCAACAAACAAGAGCTAGTAACAAATAAATATATAAAGAATAAGTAAGTAAAGAAATAAATAAAATAAAAGAACATACAATAAAATAAAATAAAAATTTTTTTTACATGAAATAGGCATGCTGCAAACAAGAAATGAAGCCCAAACACACTCCATGTATGTCACTTTGCAGTGGGTGTAAAAGTACTCCACGCAGAATTTATTTATTTATTTATTATGTTTCGATTTAGTCCTGTTTCTACGCCAATAGAGAATGCAGATTATTATAATTTTATTTTTTTTATTTCCCTCTCAATATATCACTGTCGGTAACTGTCTCTTTAACATGTAACTGTGGCTCCGATGGAGCCGATTAAGTTGTAGTAGTGGGATGGCGTGTTTGTTGTGCACAAGTAACCTCTTACTTGGAAGAGGTGTACTTGGTGACAGCCTTGGTGCCCTCAGACACGGCATGCTTGGCCAGTTCACCGGGCAGCAAGAGTCGGACAGCTGTCTGGATTTCCCGACTTGTAATGGTGGAGCGTTTGTTGTAGTGCGCCAGGCGGGAAGCCTCGGCAGCGATGCGCTCGAAGATGTCGTTCACGAAAGAGTTCATGATGGACATAGCTTTGGAGGAGACTCCTGTGTCGGGGTGCACTTGCTTCAGTACCTTGTAGATGTAGATGCTGTAGCTTTCCTTCCTCCTGCGCTTCTTCTTCTTGTCACCCTTGGCAATGGCCTTCTGGGCCTTTCCAGCCTTCTTGGCAGCCTTTCCGGAAGTTTTGGGAGGCATGGCGGCACAGTTACTCGTGGCGCGGAGCGAGAGAATTGAAAACTGGCCCGACTAACTTTTCCTTATATACCGAGCGGGCCGCTCAGGGATCAGACTGGCTGCAGCTACGGCTCTCTTACATTGGTTGGGTCCGCGAGACGGCCACCTGGCCTGATCCTGAGCTTGGTATAAAAGACCAAGGTGGCGGGCGGAAATTTAACTCCTATCACGAAAAGCAGCAGCAGCAACATGTCAGGACGCGGCAAGGGAGGCAAAGTGAAGGGCAAGTCAAAGTCCCGTTCTAGCAGGGCCGGACTCCAGTTCCCCGTGGGTAGGATCCACCGTCTCTTGCGTAAAGGCAACTATGCTGAGCGTGTTGGTGCAGGTGCCCCTGTGTACCTTGCAGCCGTCATGGAGTACCTGGCAGCAGAAGTGCTCGAGCTGGCCGGTAACGCCGCCCGCGACAACAAGAAGACCCGCATTATCCCGCGTCATCTTCAGCTTGCCATTCGCAATGACGAGGAGCTGAACAAGCTCCTGTCTGGAGTCACCATTGCCCAAGGGGGTGTCCTTCCTAACATCCAAGCTGTGCTCCTCCCCAAGAAGACAGAGAAGAAATAAGAACCCAAGGTTCGTTCACACAAGACAACCTAACCAAACAGGCTCCTTTCGGAGCCACAGGATATCACTTAAAGAGAGAAATATACGACATCAACGTTTTGCAGGATAACACTCTATTTTACGTGTAATTAGCATAGTATTGTGGAAATTGAGTGAAATTGTTTTTGAATGGTGTAGATGTGAAGGGCGGTTGTGGGGGCCTGGGGTGGGGGACTTAAACGGGACTTAGAAGGGCGCAGAAGCAGAAGCAGAAGCAGCTTTAGCAGCAGCAGCAGCCAGGGAGGCGACCTTATTTTCAGTCAGGTTCATACACAAAGAAATACATCAGATTCATTGACAGTACAGTACACATTTACCAGTGTGGGCTAGCCAATTTGGGATAAAGAGCAAGAATGTAATGTCCTCAATGAAGTAATGACATAGTTCAAGATACAATAAGTGAGGTGGCCTGAAGTCTTTGACAGTGTCCCATTCAATAATATAGTAGTGCTTTAAAGGTGTATCACCAAGTTTACATGCTGAGTGTTCCTTTATGGGTACAGCGTTACTAACTAGCCAGATGTGTCTGTATCCTAACCTAATTCTGGCCACGACTACATCACACAGGCAGGCAGGAGCAAGTTGTTTGGACACTCTTCCTAGCCCCCTTGGTCCCTGTTCACCTACCTACTGTAGCAGTAAGTAGGTACCTGTTGTAAATCGAAAGGTTGCCAATTCGTATTCAGGGAAAGTTGTTGGAGCTTCTAAACTTGAACTGACACAATCCGAGGAGTGGTGACCCGAGGATCACAGACACTATCTCTCCCACTACAAATCCCTTCCTAACCTCCTGCTCCTTCCTATGTCCTCCCAAAATTGAACCATGCTATCGCAAAGGTAATAATACAGGTAGAGACAACAACATATTTTCCTATTGTCTTATTATATATTAATAACAGAAACGCTGCCGCCATCCCGGAGGCTTTACATTGTCTCACTGTTCATTCCCTCCACAATTCTTCCTCTTACTTCTTCTTCTTCTTCTTCTTCTTCTTCTTCTTCTTCTTCTTCTTCTTCTTCTTCTTCTTCTTCTTCTTCTTCTTCTTCTTCTTCTTCTTCTTCTTCTTCTTCTTCTTCCATCAATACTTTATTAACGGTGTATGTAAGTTTCACCATGTTTTGCACTACAGCGGTAGAGCAAAGTATATTTTGTTAGCAATAAACCAAAAGCATATTTTATGGCCTAATCATCACTACATAGAACACCACCCATAAAGCACGATACTAGTAGACCACAAAAACTGCTATAAACCCCCAAAGCATATTTTATTGCCTAATCATCACTACATAGAACACCACTCATAAAGCATGATACTATTAGACCACAAACTGCTATAAACCCCAATAATATACTATACTAGTGACTCTAATTGTGTTACCCAATATTATACGAAATAATACTATAAAACATAATAATAAACACACTAATAGTGTATATTAGTTGAATGCACAATCTGATGAGAAGTCAAAAAAAAAAAAAAAAAAAATAGCAACAACCTAGAAAGAGTGTAGAGTATTTTTGTGCAAACTATTATACTAGTAGATGGTCTAAGATAACTGTATGTGAAGGAAAAGGTGTGCTCTCCACTCAAACTTTCTTTTTATGAAATCTCCTACTCCCCAGCTGAGCGGTACGCCCAATGGGAAACAAAACGTGGCACATAACACGCCGCCCGCCAGCTCTGGCTCGGTGAATAGGAATCAGTAATCGGGCGGAGTATAAACAACACCGCCGCCAATGTGCTCCTCCCATCTCTGAGGAAATCTGGCGGGCAACTTAGTATTATATTAGCATGTAATAATAATAACAATAATAATAATAATAATACTACTACTACTAATAATAATAATAATAATAATAATAATAATATTAATAATAATAATATTAATAATAATAACATGCAATTTCATTTTATAACACATACTAACAAAATAGTGTATAGCCTACTATACTTAACTATAATAGGTTAGGTTGCGTAGGAGGATCTAAAAAGTACAGTAGTATACACACACACACACACACACACACACACACACACACACACACACACATACATATAGACAACAAACTAAATTAGAAACCACACGTCAGTGAAGTTATCAAATCCTCCAGTTTCCGTCTCCACCTCCTACGCCGACTCAAGTCCCTCGGTGGTCCTGCACACGAGCTCCTCAGTGTTTACACAACATTCATACTTCCCAAGCTCACCTATGCCTCCTCCACCTGGTCTTCCTCCCTAAATGCCACACAACGTAAACACCTCGAAAAAGTGCAAAAGAGGCCATGCAAGATTATTCTCTACCCTTCCTACTCCACATATCAAGAAGCGCTCAACACACTGACCCTTTAGACTCTCACTGACCATCACCACGACCTCATCTGCAAATTTGGTAAGAAGCTTCTACACCATCCCCGACACCGGCTCCTACTACCACCTGAGATCCCTAGTCCGAGAATTGCTCTTCGACACCACAACCGCATCCAGCTCATACGTGCACGAACTGATCTCTATAAGAACAGCCCAGTCCCAACCATTGTAAAAATTATCGATAACTTGTAATAAATCAGTGTACTCACTCCCAGTAAACACTACTCCTTGCACTGTCACTATGTTGAAATGAACTGTAGTTTGAGCTTTTCCCCAGCTAGTTATTATATGTCTTATTTGTGTCACTCATGTTACTTGTATATTATTTGTAATTCGTAACCCATTCCCCAAATATGTAACTGTATATTTTCAGTCTTCTGGCTGCCAAGCTCTTTCAATAAACCGTTAATTATTATTATTATTATTATTATTATTTATATGTTGGCCCATACCAACTCACTCCCCTGAACCCTCCTCCCCAGCGGACTATCAACAAGTTCTTGCCATAAGGTACTATCTCATTTGGCCAAGGAATGGAACCAGTGATGAATAGTGGTGAACAGTGCTTAACTCAGTGAAAAACAACTCGGCAGTTGAGTCTTACCCAAGCTAGCTAACCACCTTCACACAGTGAGGTCCCAGGTACCCAGTTATACTTCCCCTGAGACTCCACGATAGAGAGGCCTGGGACCACACCTCACCCACTTGAATGAGTGAGTCATGTCGACCACGTGGTGTCCCCAAGATGCTACGACAACACGTAGTGAATGTTTTGCTACAGCATCATCATGTGAATTTCCTCATAACACCATCTGTGAGGTAACTGCTACATCATCAGGCCCCTCATAACGCCATCTGTGAGGGAGTTACTACACTACGTGTCTGGTGTTCAACATCTCACCTTACATGATCTACGCGTGCAAACATTAATCTGTATGTTCACTGTGTGCTCCTTCACCTTTCTCTAATGAGGGCTTTTTGTTAAACCACCAATTTATGATGTACTAAGTCATTTGTGTCCAATGTATACTTTCGAAAAGCCCTTGTTTGGGGAAGGTAGGAGAGAGTAGTCGTCATTATTGTCCAAGCCACATTATTTATTTCTATATATAAGTAATGCAGGCTGGTTTTTAAATACCTCAATCCCCTAACGGTGCCGTTTGTATATTAAGAAATACCGAAGCCATACAGTACAACACCAGCGAATATGAAGTATCACTGTAACCGGCAACTGTTACTCAATCATACCTACATACATATAGAGAGTCTTTACAGAATGATAGCAGACACGAGGAAGACGAACAACAAGAGGAGAAGAGTTAGAAGAAAATCAACTTCAAGCTAAGAAGAAGAATACCAAGACATTTCCTCCAAACAAGAAAACAACACACACAATCAAGCCGACCAAACACTGAGAAACCATGGCGGAACCCAACATGCACCGGACGCTTGACCTGACTCTATCCTGCCGCATCCAGGCGAGTTGCTGCTTAAAGTCCCTCACGCAAGCGCTGTTTAGCCACTGCACCTATTCTATCCTCCTAAAATTCACTTCAATCCCCCCTGCCACTAGCATGTTATGTATGTATGTATGTATGTATGAATGAATGATAACTGCAACTTTTCGTATTAAAACTCATTACTCTTACCGAAGTAATATAGTGCGTGGTTATGTTATGTCATGTTAGGATAGATTATAAACTACATTGGGTTACATTTCGTGAGGTTCGGTGACGCTACAGGAAGGTAGGTGAGGTACCTGGAGGTTAGGTGAATGTTGACTGACTGACTGACAATTATTAGGAAGTGGTTCCAACACGTTCACACACAACCTATACTCATACCACAAGTCCAGAATTAGAGAGGATCATGTTATTGGATATATTTTCAACGATTTACTCAGTGTCTAACCAACTCTTTAGCGATTTAAATGTGGACCTAAAATTAGGTCCGTATATTTGTTTGTCGTGGTGGTGGTGGTGGTGTGCGCCCGTCCATCAGGTTGATTAACCACCAAAACCATAAAGGGTGCGGCCCTGCCGTTTCAGGGCATAAACCACATCCATGGCGGTGACGGTCTTCCTTTTTGCGTGCTCGGTGTAGGTGACGGCGCCACGGATGACGTTCTCCAGAAACACCTTGAGGACGCCGCGGGTCTCCTCGTAGATGAGGCCGGATATACGTTTAACACCTCCACGCCGAGCTAGACGACGAATGGCGGGCTTGGTGATACCCTGGATGTTGTCACGAAGCACCTTACGATGACGCTTGGCGCCACCCTTTCCAAGTCCCTTGCCTCCTTTGCCTCGTCCAGTCATGTTGTTGTGGTTGCTACTACAGGTGGTCCTGGTGTGGCTTCGCCGAAATCGAATCGAAAAATGCTAGTGACAGGGGGGAAGGAGGTTCAGGAGAAGAATAAAGGGAGGATTGAAGTGAATTTTAGGAGGAGAGAACAGATGCAGTGGCTAAACACCGCTTGCGTGAGGGATTATAAGATGGGGGCAGCAGCAACAACCTGGCTGGACGCGGCAGGGAGGCGACAAGACAAGGCCAGGCTAGCGTCAGGTCAAGCGTCAGGTCAAGCGTCAGGTCAGGCGTCAGGTGCGTGTTGGGTTGGGCAATGGATGTTCAGTGCTTGGTCGGCTTGATTGTGTTTTGGTTTCTTGTGTGGAGGGGATGTCTTGGTCTTCTTAGCTTGATGTCGATTTTCTTCTCTCTCTCCTTCTCTTCTTGCTCTCTTGAATTGTCCATTCGTTTGTGCTTGGGTCTTCTTGTTCGTCTTCCTCCTCGTATTTTAAGTCCTCATAGGTGTGGAAGAATTCAGAGAGGGAGAGGTTGACCACGTGGGCTTCAGCACCACTGGCCGCGTGGGCTTCAGCACCACGGGCCACGTGGTGTTCTTGGTTCTGTGTGGTGGGCTGCTTCTGTTGAGTTTTCTTTTCTTGGTTTTTCTTTACTGCTGGTTTTTTCTTTTCTTGGGAGCGTACAGCAAGGAGGGCCTCTTTGTAGCTCAGTTTTTTCTCAATACGAGCCTTGGCTACCCTGCATTCCTCCTTCCATCTGGGGCAGGTCCGGTCGGCGGAGGAGTGTGGGCCACCACAGGCAACGCATTTTTTCTCTGTGTTGGGGCAGGCCGTGTAGCGGTGTCCAGGGTTGCCACACATGGAGCAGGTGTCTTCCTGCGCCTCACACTTGTTTACAGTGTGTCCATAGTGCTGGCATTTGTAACACCGTTTCGGTCTGCAGTAGGGCTTGACTGGCATAGTTACCCACGCCAGTTGAGCTTCCTTGGGTAGGGTGGAGTGGTGTCCGATGAGGGCAGTGGTGTCGGACAGCTTTTTCACAACTTGGAGCTGCTGCTCCTTGAGGAGCTCACTCAGCTCTGCTTTGTCCATGTGGGCAATTTCGGCGTGGGAGATTACACCCAGCTTCAAGTTGTCCCACATGAAGGCAAACATTTTAAAAGGAATGCCGTTGATGTCTGGGATCTCCGCGAGTTGAGAGGGCATGCCCATCTCGGCGAAGGTGATCTTGATGTCACCATGGAGCTTTAGGCGTTCTACCTTGGTGACCCCCACGATCCCATTAGCTTCGAAAAACTTCTGGAGAACTAGGAGGTTTAGTTTCTTGGGGCAGGTCGGCGTGTCCGGACGTATCCGCGCCACGTTAACAAACTCGTATCCGTTCATGGTGAGGGAGAGAGAGTGTCTGTGATGTAGGCCCACGGTTTGGTGGGAGTAGGTGGCGTGCTGTGGACGCAGCGGTAGTATCGTTCATCCAAGGCCGTCCCTCCCTCTTGGAGGTGGGGCGTAGCTTGCGGATGACGCATGCGGCACTCGTGGCCAATGAGGTGGCCACTGAGGGGGAGAATGTCTGTATATAAGCCCGCCCGCCTGCCGGGCCGCCCGTATTGACTATTTCGTCGTCGAGATGGCCCGTACTAAACAGACTGCCCGCAAGTCCACTGGAGGCAAGGCTCCACGGAAGCAGCTTGCCACCAAGGCAGCTCGCAAGTCCGCCCCAGCCACCGGTGGTGTCAAGAAGCCCCATCGTTACAGGCCCGGAACCGTCGCCCTTCGTGAGATCCGTCGTTACCAGAAGAGCACAGAGCTACCCATCAGGAAGCTGCCCTTCCAGCGCCTGGTGCGTGAGATCGCCCAGGATTTCAAGACTGACCGGCGCTTCCAGTCGTCTGCCGTCATGGCTCTGCAGGAAGCCTCTGAGGCTTACCTGGTGGGTCTTTTCGAGGACACCAACCTGTGTGCCATTCACGCCAAGCGCGTTACCATCATGCCCAAGGACATCCAGCTGGCCCGGCGCATCCGCGGAGAGCGTGCTTAAGTCCTCTTCCTTGGGGAAAAACAAAAAGCACAACAAAACCTACCAGACATCTATAACTCGGCCCTTCTCAGGGCCAAAGAACTGTTCTGAAGATAATTTTCATGACAATCGAAATGGTTGGTGGTCGGAGAGCGTTAATTTCGGTTACCCAAATCGCCTAACGGTAAGTTGGTAAAATTCGTGGAGGTACGATTGTATAGTAGGTCATCAATTCGGGAGGTGGGTGGGTGCAACAAACAAGAGCTAGTAACAAATAAATATATAAAGAAGAAGTAAGTAAATAAATAAATAAAATAAAAGAACATACAATAAAAAAAAAAAAAAAAATTGTTTACATGAAATAGGCGTGCTGCAAACAAGAAATGAAGCCCAAACACACTCCATGTATGTCACTTTGCAGTGGGTGTACAACTACTCCACGCAGAATTTATTTATTTATTTATTATGTTTCGATTTAGTCCGGTTTCTACGCCAATAGAGAATGCAGATTATTATAATTTTTTTTTTATTTATTTCCCTCTCAATATATCACTGTCGGTAACTGTCTCTTTAACATGTAACTGTGGCTCCGATGGAGCCGACTAAGTTGTAGTAGTGGGATGGCGTGTTTGTTGTGCACAAGTAACCTCTTACTTGGAAGAGGTGTACTTGGTGACAGCCTTGGTGCCCTCAGACACGGCATGCTTGGCCAGTTCACCGGGCAGCAAGAGTCGGACAGCTGTCTGGATTTCCCGACTTGTAATGGTGGAGCGTTTGTTGTAGTGCGCCAGGCGGGAAGCTTCGGCAGCGATGCGCTCGAAGATGTCGTTCACGAAAGAGTTCATGATGGACATAGCTTTGGAGGAGACTCCTGTGTCGGGGTGCACTTGCTTCAGCACCTTGTAGATGTAGATGCTGTAGCTTTCCTTCCTCCTGCGCTTCTTCTTCTTGTCACCCTTGGCAATGGCCTTCTGGGCCTTTCCAGCCTTCTTGGCAGCCTTTCCGGAAGTTTTGGGAGGCATGGCGGCACAGTTACTCGTGGCGCGGAGCGAGAGAATTGAAAACTGGCCCGACTAACTTTTCCTTATATACCGAGCGGGCCGCCCAGGATCAGACTGGCTGCAGCTACGGCTCTCTTACATTGGTTGGGTCCGCGAGACGGCCACCTGGCCTGATCCTGAGCTTGGTATAAAAGACCAAGGTGGCGGGCGGAAATTTAACTCCTATCACGAAAAGCAGCAGCAGCAACATGTCAGGACGCGGCAAGGGAGGCAAAGTGAAGGGCAAGTCAAAGTCCCGTTCTAGCAGGGCCGGACTCCAGTTCCCCGTGGGTAGAATCCACCGTCTCTTGCGTAAGGGCAACTCTGCTGAGCGCGTTGGTGCAGGTGCCCCTGTGTACCTTGCAGCCGTCATGGAGTACCTCATGGAGTACCTGGCAGCAGAAGTGCTCGAGCTGGCCGGTAACGCCGCCCGCGACAACAAGAAGACCCGCATTATCCCGCGTCATCTTCAGCTTGCCATTCGCAATGACGAGGAGCTGAACAAGCTCCTGTCTGGAGTCACCATTGCCCAAGGGGGTGTCCTTCCTAACATCCAAGCTGTGCTCCTCCCCAAGAAGACAGAGAAGAAATAAGAACCCAAGGTTCGTTCACACAAGACAACCTAACCAAACAGGCTCCTTTCGGAGCCACAGGATATCACTTAAAGAGAGAAATATACGACATCAACGTTTTGCAGGATAACACTCTCTTTTACGTGTAATTAGCATAGTATTGTGGAAATAGAGTGAAATTGATTTAGAATGGTGTAGATGTGAAGGGCGGTTGTGGGGGCCTGGGGTGGGGGACTTAAACGGGACTTAGAAGGGCGCAAGAAGCAGCAGGAGCCAGGGAGGCGACCTTATTTTCACTCTGGTTCATTGACAGTACACATTTACCAGCAGCATACATTGGAGTCATATTGTAATTGTAGACTAATCAGTGTGGGCTAGCTAGCCAATTTGGGATAAACAGCAAGAATGTAATGTCCTCAATGAAGTAATGACATAGTTCAAGATACAATAAGTGAGGTGGCCTGAAGTCTTTGACAGTGTCACATTCAATAATATAGTGCTTTAAAGGTGTATCACAAAGTTTACATGCTGAGTGTTCCGGTATGGGTACAGCGTTACTAACTTGCCAGATGTGTCTGTATCCTAACCTAATTGTGGCCACGACTACATCACACAGGCAGGCAGGAGCAAGTTGTTTGGACACTATTCCTAGCCCCCTTGGTCCCTGTTCACCTACCTACTGTAGCAGTAAGTAGGTACCTGTTGTAAATCGAAAGGTTGCCAATTCGTATTCAGGGAAAGTTGTTGGAGCTTCTAAACTTGAACTGACACAATCCGAGGAGTGGTGACCCGAGGATCACAGACACTATCTCTCCCTTCCTAACCTCCTGCTCCTTCCTCTGTCCTCCAAAAATTGAACCATGCTATCGCAAAGGTAATAATACAGGTAGAGACAACAACATATTTTCCTATTGTCTTATTATATATTAATAACAGAAACGCTGCCGCCATCCTGGAGGCTTTACATTGTCTCACTGTTCATTCCCTCCACAATTCTTCCTCTTACTTCTTCTTCTTCTTC
>NW_024721321.1:0-9708 GCF_018991925.1 Homarus americanus | reverse complement strand
TGGTTAAGGTTAATGTAATGCAGCTGGAGTGATAGTGAGGGATGAGGTAAAGAAATAGATGTGATGGTGAAGGGTGAGGTAATATAGCAGGAGTGATAGTGAGGGGTGAGGTAAAGTAGCAGGTGTGATGGTGAGGAGTGACGTAATGTAGTAGATGTGATAGTGAAGGATGAGGTAATGTAGCAGAGGTGATGGTGAGGAGTGAGATAATGTAGTATGAATGATGGTGAGGAGTGAGGTAATGTAGCAGCAGTGATGGTGAAGGATGAGGTAATATAGAAGGAATGATGGTTGAGGGGTGAGGCAATGTAGCAGAAGTGATGGTGAAGGGTGAGGTGATGTAGCAGGTGTGATGGTGAAGGGTAAGGTAATGTGGCAGGAGTGATGGTGAAGGGTGAGGTGATGTAGCAGATGTGTTGGTGAAGGGTGAGGTAATGTAGCAGGAGTGATGATTAAGTGTGAGGTAATGTAGCAGCAGTGATGCTGAGGGGTGAGGTAATGTAGTAGGTGTGATGGTGAGGAGTGGGGTAATGTAGTAGGTGTGATGGTGAAGGCTGAGGTAATGTAGCAGGTGTGATAGTGAAGTGTGAGGTAATGTAGCAGGTGTGATGGTGAAGGGTGAGGTAATGTAGCAGGAGTAGTGTGGAATTTATAGAATGATGTAAGGGGAGGAGGTAATGTAACAGGCATGGTCAGATGAGGTAATGTAACAGGTGTGTTGGCTAGAGGAGGTAATGTGTGTGATGGTGAAGGGGTTAGGTAATGTAGCAGCAGGATGGTGAGGTGAGATGATGGTTAAGGGTGAGGTAATGCAGCAGGAGTGATAGTGAGGGGTGAGGTAAAGTAGCAGATGTGATGGTGAGAGGTGAGGTAATGTAGCAGGTGTGATGGTGAGGAGTAAAGTAATGTAGTAGGTGTGATAATGAAGGGTGAGGTAATGTAGCAGGTGTGATAGTGAAGTGTGAAGTAATGTAGCAGGTGTGATGGTGAAGAATGAGGTAATGTAGCAGGAGAGATGGTGAAGGGTGTGGGAATTTAGCAGGAATGATGGTAAGGAGTGAGGTAATGTACCAGGTGTGATGGTCAGGAGTGAGGTAATGTAGCAGGAGTGATGGTGAAGGGTGAGGTAATGTAGCAGGTGTGATATAGAGTGGTGAGGCAATTTAACAGCAGTATGTGAAGGCAGGTAATGTAGCAGGAGTGGTGGGGAAGGTGGGGTGTGAAGAGGGAGGATGGTGAAGGGTGAGGTAATGTAGCAGGGAGTGATGGTGAAGGGCGAGGTAATGTAGCAGGAGTGGGATGATTAAGGTAAGGGTAATGTAGCAGGAGGATGGCATAGATGAGGTGGAATGGCAGGAGGATGGTGAAGGGTGAGGTATTGTAGCAGAAGTGGAAGTGAGGTGAGGCACGTAGCAGAAGTGGGGGTGAGGGATGAGTTAATGTAGCAGGTGTGATGGTGAGGAGCGAAGTAATGTAGCAGGAGTGATGGTGAAAGGTGAGGTAATGTAGCAGGTGTAATGGTGAAGGGTGAGGTAATGTAGCAGGTGTGATAGTGAAGAGTGAGGTAATGTAGCAGCAGTGATGGTGAAGGGTGAGGTGATGTACCTGTAGTGATGGTGAGTGGTGAGGTAATGTAGCAGCAGTTAAGGTGATGGGTGACGTAATGTAGCAGGTGTGATGGTGAAGTGTGAGGTAATGTAGCAGGAGTGATGTTAAGAGGGGTGAGGTAATGTAGCAGGTGTGATGTTCAGGAGTGAGGTAATGTATCAGGTGTGGTGGTGAAGGATGAGGTAATGTAGAAGGAGTGATGGTGACGGGTGAGGCAATGTAGAAGGTGTGATGGTGAGGGGTGAGGTAATGTAGCAGGTGAGGATGGTGAAGACTGAGGTAATGTAACAGGTGTGATGGTGAAGAGTGAGGTAACGTGTCAGGAGTGGTTGTGAGGGTTGAGGTAATGTAGCTTGTGTGATGGTGAAGGGTGAGGCAATGTAGCAGGTGTGATATTGAGTGGTGAGGTAATTTAACAGCAGTGATGGTGAAGGGTGAGGTAATGTGGCAGGTGTGATGGTGAACGGCGACGTAATGTAGCAGGAGTGATGGTGAAGGGTGAGGTAATGTAGCAGGATAGATGGTGAAGGTAAAGGTAATGTAGCAGGAGTGATGGTGAAGGGTGAAGTAATGTAGCAGGAGTGATGGTGAAGGGTGAGGTAATGTAGCAGGAGTGATGGTAAGGAGTGAGGTAATGTAGCAGATGTGATGGTTAAGGTTAAGGTAATGCAGCTGGAGTGATAGTGAAGGGTGAGGTAAAGAAGCAGATGTGATGGTGAAGGGTGAGGTAATGTAGCAGGAGTGATAGTGAGGGGTGACGCAATGTAGCAGGAGTGATGGTGAGGGTTGAGGTAATGTAGCAGGTATGATGGTGAAGGGTAGGGTAATGTAGCAGGAGTGATGGTGAAGGGTGAGGTGCAGTTATGGAAGACATGAGATAATGTAAAGCAGCAGTGATGGTGAAGGGGTGAAGCAATGCAGAGGTAATGTAGCAGAAGTGTGGGAAAGGGGTGGGGTAATGTAGCAGGAGTGATGGTGAAAGGTGAGATAATGTAGCAGGTGTGATAGTGAGGAGTGAGGTAATGTAGTAGCAGTGATGGTGAAGGGTGAGGTAATGTACCTGGAGTGATAGTGAGGGGTGAGGTAATGTAACAGCAGTGATGGTGATCGTGACGTAATGTAGCAGGTGTGATGGTGAAGGGTGAGGTAATGTAGCAGGGTTGATGGTGAGGGGTGAGGCAATGAAGCAGGAGTGATGGTGAGGAGTGAGGTAATGTAGCAGTAGTGATGGTGAGTGGTGAGGTAATGTAGGAGGTGTGATGGTTAGGGGTGATGTAATGTAACAGGTGTGATGGTGAGGAGTAAGGTAATGTGGCAGGAGTGATGGTGAAGGGTGAGGTAATAATTCAGGTGTGATGGTGAAGGGTGAAGTAATGTAGGAGGAGTGATGATGAAGTGTGAGGTAATGTAGCAGCAGTGATGGTGAGGGGCGAGGTAATATCGCAGGTGTGATGGTGAGGAGTGGGGTAATGTAGTAGGTGTAATGGTGAAGGCTGAGGTAGTGTAGCAGGTGTGATGATGAAGGGTGAGGTAATGTAGCAAGAGTGATGGTAAGGAGTGAGGTAAAGTAGCAGGTGTGATGGTCAGGAGTGAGGTAATGTAGCTGGTGTAATGGTGAAGGGTGAGGTAATGTAGCAGGAGTGATGGTGAAAGGTGAGGTAATGTAGCAGCAGTGATGATGAGGAGTGAGGTAATGTAGGAGGTGTGATGGTGAAGGGTGAGGTAATGTAGCAGGTGTGATGGTGAGGGGTGAGGTAATGTAGAGGGTGTGATGGTGAGGAGTGAGGTAATGTAGCAGGAGTGATGGTGAAGGGTGAGGTATTGTAGCAGGTGTGATATTGAATGGTGAGGTAATTTAACAGCAGTGATGGTGAAAGGTGAGGTAAGATAGCAGGTGTGATGGTGAAGGTTGATGTACTGGAGCAGGAGTGATGGTGAGGAGTGACATAGTGTATTATGAATGATGGTGAGGAGTGAGGTAATGTAGCAGCAGTGATGGTGAAGGATGAGGTAATATAGCAGGAGTGATGGTTGAGGGGTGAGGCAATGTAGCAGAAGTGATGGTGAAGGGTGAGGTGATGTAGCAGGTGTGATGGTGAAGGGTGAGGTAATGTGGCAGGAGTGATGGTGAAGGTTAAGGTAATGTAGCAGATGTTATGGTGAAGGGTGAGGTAATGTAGCAGGAGTGATGATGAAGTGTGAGGTAATGTAGCAGCAGTGATGGTGAGGGGTGAGGTAATGTAGCAGGTGTGATGGTGAGGAGTGGGGTAATGTAGTAGGTGTGATGGTGAAGGCTGAGGTAGTGTAGCAGGTGTGATGATGAAGGACGAGGTAATGTAGCAGGAGTGATGGTAAGGAGCGAGGTAATGTAGCAGGTGTGATGGTCAGGGGTGAGGTAATGTGGCAGGTGTGGGGGTGAGGGGTGAGGTAATGTACAAGGTGAGGGGTGAGGAGTGAAGTAATGTAGCAGGAGTGATGGTGAAAAGTGAGGTAATGTAGCAGGAGTGATGGTGAAAGGTGAGGTAATGTAGCAGCAGTGAAGGTGAGGGTTGAGGTAATGTAGCAGGTATAATGGTGAAGGGTGAGGTAATGTAGCAAGTGATAGTGAAGATGAGGTAATGTAGCAGGAGTGATGGTGAGGAGTGAGGTAATGTAGCAGGAGTGATGGTGAGGGGTGAGGTAATGTAGCAGGTGTGGTGGTGAGGGGTGAGGTAATGTAGCAGGTGTAATGGTGAAGGGTGAGGTAATGTAAACAGATGATGTTAAGAGATGACAATGCAGCAGTGTGATAAGAAGGAGGCAATGTAGTTAAGGTGTGGGAGAGGGCAGAGCTAATGTAGCAGAGGATGTGAGGGGTGAGGTAATGTAGCAGGTGTGATGGTGAGGGGTGAGGTAATGTAGAGGGTGTGATGGTGAGGAGTGAGGTAATGTAGCAGGAGTGATGGTGAAGGGTGAGGTATTGTAGCAGGTGTGATATTGAATGGTGAGGTAATTTAACAGCAGTGATGGTGAAGGGTGAGGTAAGATAGCAGGTGTGATGGTGAAGGGTGAAGTACTGGAGCAGGAGTGATGGTGAGGAGTGAGATAATGTAGTATGAATGATGGTGAGGAGTGAGGTAATGTAGCAGCAGTGATGGTGAAGGATGAGGTAATATAGCAGGAGTGATGGTTGAGGGGTGAGGCAATGTAGCAGAAGTGATGGTGAAAGGTGAGGTGATGTAGCAGGTGTGATGGTGAAGGGTGAGGTAATGTGCTGCTTGTCCAATTAACCAGTCCGTTCACACATATTTATATTTGGGTTTTAAGTAACGAAACCCAATCGGTAGTTCCTTTGTTTTATTATAAAAGGTTGTATATATAATTCCTGAGTGTATATCAACCGTAAGTCTCACTGTCTAGGAGTGAATGAGAAAGGGACGGCGTTTATGTATGATAAACGTTAGGTCACGTCCTTACGATATGAGTTGTGGTGAGCTACTGAAGCTTGGGGGCATCGCAGTGTGTGCTTACAGAAATGCTGAGCTATGGGTCTCGCCCTCTTGGGTAAGTTGCCCGCTCACGTGTCAATCTCACGTCTTACTCATAGACAGTGGAAAGTTACAGGGTGGTGACTCTGAATATAATATCAGATGTATTGACCCATTTATATAATATGTTCTGTTGATGAGACAGGGGCCTATTACATCGCTCGGTCACCTACCAGCCGAGCTCCGTGAGGCCTAAATAACTCACAGAGTACAGTACATCCTAGACAACCCTAACCATGTTATAAACAGATATGTAGACACTAAGCTGGGGAAATTACTGTAGGGGTATTCTCTACTACAGGGGACCTAGACTTTTGTGTCGTACGGGTTAGTATATTATGAACAATGTTGAATTTGGATGATACTGCTCGGTAATAACAGAACAGGAACATAATTGCCAGAATTAACAGAATAGAGGGAATCGTAAGACTTGGTAGTGCAAATTCCCGTGACAGATAAAATGGCAAGTTATTATTCAAATCAGCAAAATGTGTCTCGTTCAAGAAGCTAACACTTTTAATTTCTCTGATACTATTTGAATATCCTTGATAGTGAAATTCATTATAGGAAGTGGAATTAAAGCAGACTTGAGTTTTCGATTTAACGCAAAATGCTGATGAGTAGGCAAGGTCAGTAATGTACTACAAGTGATTTCACAGTAATCAGGAGCCTTGTAATGCCCTTTCACAACTAGCTGCTTAACACCATTTTGGCATTTTAAAATTACAGTAGTGAGATTTGGAAAGAACAAATACTGCACATTGTGAAGGTGAGCGTGGAACACAGTCTTTAGACTAACTGGCCTATAACTGCATTGCGCTTATGCTGTGCGTACATTTGGTTGTATGACTGCCAATTCACATATTCCCTCTGCAGCAGGAATAAATGCAAACATGTAGGCTGGACATACGTGTAGGTGTAGATAAGACGACTTACACCGTGACAGTACCTCAGAATCCTCTATTGATAACAATGAATATTCTTCATCTACTAAGAAAGTTCTTTAGGCCTATCTAGGGTATACAGTGTGTCGTTCACAAACCAGGGGAAGGGTTCTAAATGCCATGCATTAAACTCATGTTGCCCTCGCATAGGAATGTGGATCAGAATTGCATTGTGCGTGAGGGTTGACTCCAACAGTGGGTAATGATATTGAACCTCATTGTCATTGAAAATCGGAGTTAAATGATACTGCAACTTGGCTATTTTTAAAGCTTCAAGAAGCGTCTGCACAGGCACAAGCTTCGCGTCCACACGTCCTATCCCGGCATCTACAATGCTGTCTATTAGTTCATTTTTAGAGGTTACAATTTTATGAACTGAAATTTCAGCAGCATGCAAACATTCTGTGAAGTAAAGGAGCCATTCTAACGTCGGGATTGCTTTCTGTAACCTAGTAACAATCCTCGAAGCTTGGTTAGACTCCATTATGATTGCATTAACCTTTGATTCTAGAGCAGTAATCGCGTGAAAGGTTTGAGAAATAACACGATTCTGTTGAGATACAGCTTGAACGACAACGTTCATGAAACTATTGTCGAATTCATCGAAGCTGTGCTGAGACCATGAAGAATGTCCAATGCTGATTGTAGTTGGCCGTCGACGTTTTCCATCTGACGCGAAAGTACGAGTTAACTTCTACTCGCAGAACGTAGTTTCATACAATAGTCATTTGGGACATTTTGCTTCTGAACAGTCTGTAAGGATGTATCAATCACATTATCATCAACTTAACGTAAGACATTTATCTGGGTCTTCTTTAGACGATCCGCGTGCACGACATCTGCGATCTGTGCATTAGGCTTCCATATTTTGAATTTGTTGCCTGCTTCTTTTGAGATTATGCGGAATGGACCAGAAAATTTCGCCGAAAGTTTGGAGTTCCTTTCAGGTTCCTGTAAGATAACAGCGTCCCCAACGTTCAGTGCGATAGGTTTAGCATGTTTATGTTGTTTGATGATCATTTCGGCGCGTGACGCCGCTAGCTGTGATCGTACTTGGTTATGAATTTCTGTAAAGACATGAATTTGTTTTGCCGCAAAATCATCCGTATTATATACCGGGTATGGCGCCTCTGTAAGGATGTCGTAAGGCAGACGTTTATCTGTGCCATAGACAATATAGTAGGGTGTTTTGCCCGTAGAACTATTAACTGACCCATTAATCGACGCTGCAACCTGCGGTAACCAATCCTCCCATGCGTATTGAAAACCATTAACGATTGGACGCAGTATTTCTAGGATTTTACGATTGGTTCTTTCAACAAGGCCATTAGCCTGTGGATGATAAGCTGTCACAAAAGTTTGTTTAATTCCATATTGTAAACATATATGCTCTATTAGCTCATTCTTGAACTCTGTTCCATTATCAGAGAGTAGAACTTTAGGCGTAGTATATGGACATATGAGATTCATCACTAATGCATAGGCTACTTTTATGTTGAGCACATGCCAAACAATTAGCTATGTGTAATTCTATGTCTTTCTTCATAGTGTTCCAGAAATACTTCTTTCGTAATTCCGCTAAGCATTTATCACGACCTTGGTGACCTGCTTGTGGGACATCGTGGAACAATGTCATTACTGCTTTGCGCAACGTGTCAGGTACGACTATTTGAGACACATTACCCTCAGGAGATTTTCTCGTCCTATTGAGTATGTTATGTCGTAATTCAAACTGACTTAAGGGAAGAAATAACTTAGGGAGTTTAACATCCTCACCCGATTCGAGAGCAAAAATAACAGCTGACCAATATGGGTCGCGTCGTTGCTCATCTTCCAGCTGCGAAAGAGTGAATGCTGATACAGGCATTACTGGTGCTATATTTCTTGACAGAGCGTCGGCGACAACATTCGCCCTCCCAGGTAAATACCTAAATTCGGGGTCAAACTCTTGAATTGTCAGATACCAGCGTGCTAATCTGCCTGATAAGTTTCTGCCATGGAATAGTTCGGTGACTGCCGCATGATCAGTAAAAACAGTTATCTTGTAGCCAAAGATAATGTCCTTGAACTTCTTAAGTGCCCACACAACGGCTAACGTTTCTAAATGCGTCACCGAATAACGTGTTTCAGCATCGATTAGTTTGCGACTTGCAAATGCTATCACTCTAAACTTCCCACGCGTGTCCTCTTGCATGAGCACTGCTCCGACTCCAATTCCGGGAGCGTCAGTACAGAGAGTGAAAGGTTGAGTGTAGTCTGGGAATGCTAGAACCGGGGCATTGGTTAGCGCTGTCTTCAATGCCGTAAAACTTTCCTCGTGTTCAGCATCCTATATAAACACTGCATCTTTTTTGAGCAACCTCGTTCGGGGCGATGCTAATGTTGCATAGTCCTTGATAAAGGAACGATAATAACCAGATAATCCGAAAAGGCTACGCACATGATCATTTGAGGTAGGACGCGGGAACTGAGATACAGCTTTGACTTTATCATTAACTGTGTGTATGCCCTCACCGTCAACTACATGACCAAGGAAATGGATTCTGGATTTTAAAAACTCGCACTTTGAGAGTTTTATTTTGAGTCCTGCTGTGGAAAGTTTGGCCAAAACTTCACGCAGTTTTATCAGATGGGAATCGACGTCCTTACTGACTACTATTAGATCATCCAAATAAGCGCAGACTGTGTTACCAATTAGTCCGGCAAACAGGGTGTTGATCATTCTTTGAAATGTTAGTGGGGCATTTCTGAGACCAAATGGCATTCGTAGAAACTCAAAGTGGCCTAGAAGCGTGCTAAATGCCGTGATTTCTCGTGATTTTTCATCGAGTGGTATTTGCCAATACCCACTAAGCAAATCTAAGTTGCTAAATACCGCATTATCCTTGCCTAAGGATTGCAATATGTCACTCAAGATAGGCATTGGGTACCTATCAGGGATTGTTTGATTATTTACGCGCCTGAAATCTATGGCAGGGCGCCATCCACCATCCTTTTTCGGGACGAGGAATAATGGGCTATTTAAGGGGGATTTTGAGTGTCTAATGACATTCTCATCTAACATACCCTGTACCATATCTTGCACTACAGCGCGCTGGCTATGAGGTAGTCTATAAGCTGGTATGTAAATAGGGTTGGTTCCTTCCTTTAACGCTATATGATGGGATGTTAAATCTGTCTGACCTAGCGTTTCCCCTGGCAAGGCTACTATTTCTGTAGTCGGCAAGCAGCTCTAACAGGCGTGTCTTGCCCTGAGGATGATCGATCACCTTAACATGTGGCGCTATTTGATCTATCCTGGCCAGTCGAGTCTGTTGGCAATTCGCAACAATACCTCGAATTAGGAATTTATTTGGTTGCACTCCGACATTGCTGTGATATCTAGAAAATCACGCACATAACATCCTTTCTTTAATTTCTTGATAATGTGAAATTGCTCCCGCAATCCCGTAGACTTGTGTGTGTGTGTCCCACAGTAGACACAGCTGATTCCAAGGTCCGGTGATTGGGTCAATATTCACAAAAATCCTGAGTACAGCAAACCGCCGCTAATGGTCACACAACGTCATCCACAACACCATACCTCAGAATGCAGAGACCATCTCTCAGACCGGATGTGTCATCATCAC
>NW_024721320.1:0-18033 GCF_018991925.1 Homarus americanus | reverse complement strand
GAATATAACACACATCCCGGTAAAAAAAAACACCAACGACAACAATAAATAAATAAACATTAAAAATAAATTCAATATATTTTCCCTAAGATATTTTTTACTACGAAGTCAGGGCAAAAAGTTTGTATACGAATCTTCCTCAACATAATGCGGGGAAGCAGTTCTTTCACCACAGTTATACTCGTAGGTTATACTGTAGAGATCCCCGTGTTCAGAATACAGAGCCACTTATTGACGGTACAGTTACAGCCATTTATTGACGGTACAGTTACAGCCACTTATTGACGGTGCAGTTACAGCCACTTATTGACGGTACAGTTACAGTCCAAACTTCTTGTACACTTGGGGGCGGTTGACAACATGTGAACGCTGCTTGCATTATAAATTGTCAGAATAAAAAACTAAAAAAAAAAATCCGATACAAAGAAAAAACTGAGTAAATTAATGTTAAAATATCAATCTACCTTACCTACATCACCTCCTTAAGTAGATGGTATATTATCCAGCATGTCCAGGGAATACCTGAGGCACCGACTCTATTCAGAGATAGTGAAGAAAACAAATTAAGTGAGATAGTAGTGACTAGTAACGATGTTAGTAAGCAAATAGACAAACTAAAGCCTAATAAGTCACCTGGTTCCGATGAGATATTTGCCAGAGTATTAAAAGAATGTAAGGAAGAGCTTAGTATGCCCTTAGCAAAGTTGTTTAACATGTCATTAAAAACAGGTGTAGTACCAGAATCCTGGAGGATAGCGAATGTAATACCGATTTTCAAGAAGGGGGATAGATCACTATCCTTTAACTACCGCCCAATCAGTCTAACATCAATAGTAGGCAAATTACTGGAAGCAATCATTTCAAGCTCTATTCGAAATCACCTGGAGAAGCACCGATTGATCAATGATTCCCAGCATGGCTTCACAAACGGACGTTCTTGCCTAACTAAACTATTAACATTCTTTTCATCAGTTTTCGAATCGGTGGACGAGGGGCACAATTATGATGTGGTTTATCTCGACTTTAGCAATGCCTTCGACAGAGTCCCCTACGAAAGACTAATTAGAAAGGTAGAAGCTCATGGCATCAAAGGTGACATCCTTAAATGGATTAGGGCGTGGTTACAGGACAGGAAACAGCGAGTGAGCATTAACGGCACTAAGTCCCATTGGAGCAACGTCACAAGTGGAGTTCCCCAAGGCTCAGTACTTGGACCACTATTATTTATTATATACATAAAAGACATAGATATCGGCATTGACAGCAACATAAGTAAATTTGCTGATGACACTAAAATAGGACGTGTTATCAAATTTGACGAGGACTCGGCAAAACTACAGGAAGATCTAAACAAATTTTTCGAATGGTCTGAAAAATGGCAGATGAAATTCAACGTCTACAAATGTAAAGTACTCAGTATAGGAGATGTAAACAGGGAAACCAGATACCAGATGAACAACGATGCCATAGAGAAATCCGACTGCGAGAGAGATTTAGGAGTAATGATAAGTAGGAACCTTAAGCCAAGTAAACAATGTGTTTTTGCTCCTAACAAGGCTAATAAAGTACTGGGTTCATACAAAGGAGTGTTAGTTACAAGACTAGGGAGGCCATCCTAAAACTGTATTTTGCTCTTGTGAGACCACACCTGGATTACGCAGTTCAGTTCTGGTCACCGTATTACAGAATGGATATAGAATCCTTGGAAAGAATTCAGAGGAGAATGACAAGACTAATCCCGGGCATTAGGAACCTTGAGTATAGAGACAGGTTAAAGCTTCTTAATTTGCACTCCCTTGAGAGACGTAGAGCGAGGGGCGACCTGATAGAGATGTATAAGTAGAAGGCAGGGCTAAACAAAGGTGACATTACAAAGGTACTCAAACTATCCAACCAGGAGCGAACTCGTAACAATGGTTTTAAATTAGACAAATTTAGATTTAGGCTTGAAATAGGTAAATACTGGTTTGGAAACAGAGTAGTGGATGAATGAAACAAGTTACCAAATATCATCATTAACTCGAATACCCTGAATTGCTTCAAACATAGGTTGGGTGTAAACGGGACTGCCCAGTATGGGCCAATAGGCCCGCTGCAGTTTCCTCCATTCTTATGTTCTTATGTTCTTATGTATTGTCTAAAATAATACAGTATAATTGGTTATTTTACTTCAATTATGACCTTGTGTGATAATAAGACATAGTACCATAATAAACCTTTTCTCGAACTGTTAAATAACTCAACAAAAATAATAATAATCCATTCTAAACAACGGATTATCAGACGTAGATGTCATAATTCAGCTCATCATAATTATCCATACACTCTCGTGTATAAATTCCACCGTCAAAATTTGTATTGTCGGAAGAAGTTTTACTGTCTGAATGTCTGTCTAATTCTACAAAAACTTTCCGTTAGTATCCGTCTATTTCCTCTGTTACCTCATCACTTAAGAGTATTACAAAATATTACCACTGACTGTAACACCTGATGTGCAATGTGCATACTCATATTTATAATCCTGTGTATTTTGTAACTGAAAGAAAATACAGGTACAGGAATATTTAGTTACTCTTGCGGTATACAAAATCATACATCTATCTATCTATCTATCTACTGTATCTATCTATCTATCTATCTATCTACTGTATCTATCTATCTATCTATCTATCTACTGTATTTATCTATTTATATCAATTTTATTAACTCACCTGTACCATTAATCATCAGTATATTTATCTTAATCTTCTTCCCATTTTGATTTATTCCTCTTAACAATGTATGTATCTACACCCACAAACATACCTACTATCCACTCTCAAACACCCACAAACAAACCTACTATCCACTCCCTATACCCACAAACATACCTACTATCCACGCCCTACACCCACAAACATGCCTACTATCCACGCTCTACACCCACAAACATACCTACTATCCACGTTCTACACCCACAAACACACCTACTATCCACGCCCCACACCCACAAACAAACCTACTATCCACGCCCCACACCCAAAACAAACCTACTATCCACGCCCCACACCCACAAACAAACCTACTATCCACGCCCTACACCCACATACAAACCTACTATCCATGCCCCACACCCACAAACAAACCTACTATCCACGCCCTACACCCACAAACAAACCTACTACCCATGCCCTACACCCACAAACATACCTACTATCCACGCCCTACACCCACAAACAAACCTACTATCCACGCCCTACACCCACAAACAAACCTACTATCCACGCCCTACACCCACAAACAAACCTACTATCCACGCCCCACACCCACAAACAAACCGACTATCCACGCCCCACACCCACAAACAAACCTACTATCCACGCCCTCCCACGCCCACAAACAAACTTTACTATCCACGCCCCACACCCACAAACAAACTCTTACTATCCATGCCCTACACCCACAAAACAAAACCTACTATCCACGGCCCCACACCCACAAACAAATCTAGTATCCACGCCCTCACCCACAAACAAACCTACTATCCACTCCCCTACACCCACACAAACAAACATACTATCCACGCTCAACACCCACAAACAAACCTACTATCCACGCCCCACACCCACAAACAAACCTACTATCCACGCCCCACACCCACAAACAAACCTACTATCCACGCCCTACACCCACAAACAAACCTACTATCCACGCTCTACACCCACAAACAAACCTACTATCCACGCCCCACACCCACAAACAAACCTACTATCCACGCTCTACACCCACAAACAAACCTACTATCCACTCCCTACACCCACAAACATACCTACTATCCACTCCCTACACCCACAAACAAACCTACTATCCACGCTCTACACCCGCAAACACACACTACTATCCACGCCCTACACCCACAAACAAACCAACTATCCACTCCCTACACCAACAAACAAACCTACTATCCACTCCCTACACCCACAAACAAACCTACCATCCATGCCTCACACCCACAAACAAACCTACTATACACGCCCCACACCCACAAACAAACCTTCTATCCACGCCCTACACCCACAAACAAACCAACTATCCACTCCCTACACCAACAAACAAACCTACTATCCACGCCCTACACCCACAAACAAACCTACTATCCACGCCCTACACCCACAAACAAACCTACTATCCACGCCCTACACCCACAAACAAACCTACTATCCACGCCCTACACCCACAAACAAACCTATTATCCACGCCCTACACCCACAAACAAACCTACTATCCACGCCCTACACCCACAAACAAACCTACTATCCACGCCCTACACCCACAAACAAACCTACTATCCACGCCCCAAACCCACAAACAAACCTACTATCCACTCCCTACACCCACAAACAAACCTACTATCCACGCCCTACACCCACAAACAAACCTATTATCCACGTTCTACATCCACAAACACACACTACCCACCACCTACACCCACAATAGAGTAAAGGAGGAATACAGAGTGTACTTACTCAGGGTAGCCATACCACTCTGGGTGGTTGATCCTTAGTGCAGCAGGAAAGAGAAAAATTATAAGTGGGTCATTCTATTCCTCGTGTGATGGATGGAAGGATGGATGGATGGATGGATGGATGGATGGATGGATGGGAGACTGAATGGGAGGATAGATGGGTAGATGGGTGACTGAATGGGATGAGAGATGGGTAGGTGGGTGAATCGGTGGATGGATAAACAGCTAACTGGATGAATGGACATATGGACTTGGATGGCATATTTGGATGTAAAACCCTACGATATGAAGAACATTTTGGACGTATAAACCCATGACAATTAACACCATTTTGGACTTACATCACAGGAAACAGGTAAAACATTTCTGTGATCGTCCTTCAATAATTCCATACGCCAACCTTACCTGCATTTATCTCATTTACAGTATAAAATTTTAGTGTTAATTTCAGCATCGGAATCAATCAATCAATCTCTCTCTCTCTCTCTCTCTCTCTCAAGATGGAAAATTTCATGACGTAAAATCCGATGAAAACTCGACCCTGTTTATACGTGTTGCTTCGAGGTTTTGTTTTCACGTTAACCTCATGTTTCGTTTCGATAAATGACACATATCACAGGAGGTGAACTACATACTGAACTTTGACCTGACACCAACGACCGACCGACGGAAGATGGGGCTTCGGGTTTAGTCGTATCCCATTTGAGAGTTTTATGAATGTGAAGCCCCGAATTAGTCAACAAACCCTACAGCTCAATTTGGATTCGAACTTGTGCATCTTGTTCTTGAATCAGAACCTTATCTCACACATATATAGGGGTTAGGTTAGGTTGGGTTGGGTTAGGTTGGGTTAGGTTGGGTTGGGTTAGGTTAGATTGGGTTAGGTTAGGTGAGCCGTGTCCATCACAACCAGACAATTATCCCCGTCCACCAGATCTTCCCTTTAACAAATCAGGCCGCACCTCGATTATGCGGTTCAGTTCTGGTGCCCCTATTATAGAATGGATATAAATTCACTAGAGTCGGTGCAGCGAAGAATGACAAAAATGATTCCGGGACTTAGAAACCTTCCATATCAGGATAGGTTACAGAAACTTAACTTGCATTCCCTAGAAAGACGAAGAGTGCGGGGAGATATGATAGAAGTATTTAAGTGGGTGAAAGGAATCAATAAAGGGGATATAGATAAAGTTCTTATAATATCCGAGCAGGATAGGACTCGGAGCAACGGATTCAAGTTGGATAAGTTTAGGTTTAGGAGGGAGATAGGAAGAAACTGGTTCACAAATAGGGTGGTGGACGAGTGGAACAAGCTTAGCAACTTTGTAGTAAGTGCGGGAACTCTGGAAAGTTTCAAAAGGAGGCTAGATAGATTCATGGATGATAGAGAGTGGTAGTAACTCTCGACAGGAGCTGTCATGCACAGGCCAACCGGCCTATTGCAGACTCCTTATTTTCTTATGTTCTTATGTTCTTAAATCCTCAGCTGTTCTTATGTTCTTAAATCCTCAACATAAAAGACAAATTCACCTCCATGTGTTAAAATCTTACTACACTACATTACCGTCACCACTATACCAAACCTGTGTAATATTAACACACTAATACACTATTAAGACATCACCAAATCCATCAATAAACAGTACATCTTCCTTTACACTTGATTAGAAAGAAAAACAGGAAAATATGCCCAGAATCTCAATTTCATTCACTAACATTACGAAAAATTACAAGAGTTAAGAGTCAAAGCAAGATATGTGCTGTACGCAATGTTGATGTTATTTTGTTCGCCATCATTGTGTCCTAAAGTTAATCTGTTTTGTGAAGTATATCCTCGGACTTGGGAACAAATCATCATGTGTACCTTTGAGTGTTAAGGTCTTGATCCATTTCCTTGATGTCTACCGTTTGGAACAGGTAACACCACCACAATTGTTTTAACCAAGACGAAAACGGACGAAAAAAAAAGCTTCTACAAATATCAAGTATTAATTTTCTCTCTTTACAGGATCTAATACTCTTGGAAATGTGTTTAAATTAATCTGATTTGTTTTCATTTATTGTCGATCCTTCATAAGAGGACTCGTGGATCCCCGAGCCTAGCCGGCCATTTTGTTTACATTTTTCGGTCGCTCTAAAATACCATTAAAACAATATTGAGTATAAACGTTTGGCTCAACTGATGATCTCAAACATGTCCCAACATTTTTTGCCTCAACTCCACATTCTGTAACTCATTTAGGTAGATGTCCCTCACTACACATACACTGGACTATGTGTAATGTTGCAGCTAATGTGTTATCAAGATATTGCACATTATAAGTTCATGTGTGGTCATTATTATATCAAACGGAGGAATTTTAAAGAGCTATTACACCACCTGTATCATTAGTTGTCGCCAGGTGAAGGAATGTTTAGGTAGATTATATTTTATTTACTGTAATTAAAGTTTCAATACCTAAGACGTTCCACTATAAGAGTCTTTCAACCTCAGGTAAGGTCTTAAGACTTTCTACTCTAGGTCTTACACCCTGGAGTAGCTGTATCGTCCACTTAGGTAATTTACTCCACAAGGAACTACAAGTTACACCTTGATGTAATACTTCATTTACTGCCAAACTTTATAGGGAAATATTTTTTCACAAAGAATTTCAAGTTACAATTTCACATAATAAGTCACATTACAAACGTTCCTTCGGCTTACAGTTAAACTTTGCAATGTCAAGATATTTTTTTCACTGCAGAGGAAAGTATCCGTCATCATCATCATCACCACACACACACACACACACACACACACACACACACGCGCGCGCGCGCGCAAAGACAAAACTCCTGTATCCAGATTCTCAAAAGTTTATAAATTAAATTCTTCCCTAAAATTAAACAGACAATACATCTATTAATCATAGAGTATGTGAACAATATCGACGCCATATTGGTTACCATCTTTGAGTCATATAATTAGTTAGCTACATAGTGTTAATTATTTAGTTAAATAGGAAAAAATAATCTACTAGCGTGTGTTGTGACCAAAATAAATCAACATTGTATTTACTTTCTCCTCCAGGGGGCACTAAGTCTAGAAAAATGACACAATTGACATCTACATAAAGTGACTGACCAAGGTAGATATTGGCTACCTTTTGTGTTACTTTGAGGTCGTAAGAACACACAGAGCTGCTCTTAAGGATGTTTACCACAATACACCTCAACCAGTTTCTCATTCACAAAAGTCAAACAATAAATCTGGTTCAAAAGATACACCGTAAATTTTATTAGAATACAATAATCAATTACTGTATTATTGCATTGAGGCGAATAGTCTTATGGTGTTAAGATGTGTTCTTAAGCCACGAAGGTAAACAAAAGGTATTCAATATCTGCCTTGGTTGACGATGATCTGTAGACGTTAGCAAGTCCTCCTCCTCCTGCTCTCGAGTAAGGTAAAGAAGGCCTCACCTGACCAAAATTGTTAATTAAGATAGATTACATGAAGATTAACCCTCCCAGCTTATTTCAACTAATGATTAACCTAACGCTACATGGGAAGTTAAGTTAGGTTAGATTAAGTTAGGTTAGGTTAGGGTAGGGTAGGGTAGGGTAGGGTAGGGTAGGGTAGGGTAGGTCAGGTCAGGTCAGGTCAGGTCAGGCAGTGCCAGTGTAGTTAATCTTGAGGTTAAATAAACTAGAGGCTAATCTTCACATGAGCCACTAAGACACTTTGACGGAGGCGGTTACGTACAACAGGAAAGCTCTGATAACATATAATGTACAGTATATACCGTTTAAGTTGCGTCAGCAGCTCTATACACCACTTATTGACCTACTCATTCACTGCCGTAGAAATATTTACTTCTAACAGGTTTCTATATGGTTCCCAGTCATTATAATACGACCTTGTAAAATCAAATGATCTAAATTAAACTAAACTTATCCAAATTAAACTTATTAGCTAACAAATCCTTCTAAAACACGATATATGTAAATCAAAAGTTCTAAATTCAACTTAACTTATCGTAATATAACTATTATAACTAAACCATTTTAATTAAACCTAACCTAAACACCTCAAGTGCCACAAACAGAAGGAAAAAACACCCTTAATATTATCGTGTAAGAAGCCCTGTAACCCACTAACTCAAGGTAATGCATCTATATCAATCTACCTGCGTCGGAAGCTCTATACGTGACTATGATCGTTACCCACTGCTGGAGAACATTTGTACTTCTATAATTACCCCTGGAGAAACAATGCACCAATTTACGATTTATTTATTTTATTTTTCATTTATTTTTTATTCTTGGTCCATACTGTAAACACCGCCCGCTTGTGAGTCCCGTCAGCCATTTTGTTCTAACTTTCGGGATTCTAAAATAAACTATAAATAAATAAATAAATAAATAAATAAATAAAACAAGCATCTTTTGTTTTTCTAACCCATGAGCTGTGAGTCTTCATTATATACTTCAACATTACTGTAAACTAAGGCTAGAGAGGGTGTGTACAGTACTAGTGGAGCCAAGACGAGAAGGTATTTCAAATCCCTAAAGGGTTTTACAAGTGGAGAGTCTTACAAGTGGAGGGTCTTACAGGTGGAGGGTCTTACAAGTGGAGGGTCTTACAGGTGGAGGGTCTTACAAGTGGATGGTCTTACAGGTGGAGGATTTTAATAAGGATAAATACAGCAAGTCTTACAGTTGAATCAGCCAAGTCGAGGAAAACTCTTAAGAGTCATGTAACTTCTACCTGATGTTACCTGTAATCAAGCTAAGGTATATGTAAGAAGAATATTATCTCGTTACTATCCATTCCTCTTCCACTATCCTGCGAGGTGGTGTATTAATAGGCACAGATACTCATGATAAAGAAGGAATAAAGAGAAAGACGCAAGATACCTATAAAATGCGACAGAATATACCTACACATGCGTAATCCTAACCCATCCCAACCCAACCCTATCCTACCCTCAGCTTCACCACAGTACACAAAGTCATTCTTGGTATCAGAGTGACGCATAAACACCCTGTATCGCCTAAGACACATTTGAATCGGATGGTTCGTTGGCGGTTTTATTTCTTCGGTATAAACCAGTGAAGCAATTAGTTCGTGGGAACAGCGAGTCAAAATACTTCACATCAGCTTCGTTTACGACCTCCAGCTGATATTTACTTCTGTTGTCTATATCAATCACATTTTATAATGAAAACAAAAATATGGTTAGTTACTTATAAATGAAAATAAATCATACTTAGATACTTAGGAGTGGGGAAAAAAGATACTTAAGATACTTAAAAATGAAAACACTCTTTGATACTTAAATTCGGACAAAATAAACTTACATAAAGATTTAACTATGAGCGGTGGATATTACGACATGTACCGGCTATCAATACAGAGGCGCTATTTAGCCGTGAAGTTCTCTCAGAAACCCAACAAGACAATATGTGGTCACGTAAAAATTTCAGGTTAATTTTTAACACCATCCGTCATTTTAAATCTTGGCACCTGTAGATTAAGAAAATATATGGTGATATTTTTTTTGATGGGATAAAGGCCGTATTTGTCCAGAGAAGTAAGAGAGGAAAAAAATCACTTGAGAGGCATGACGCACAGAGTGTCTAAGGTGATAAAAGATCATATACTACCATTTGGGTTTTCAAATTAAGTTCATTACATAAAATATCAAACTCATAAAGATTACAAAAGAACAGAACACCATGAGCTCTCTACAGCTATTGTCAGCTGTCAATATGCTGATGTACAGAAGCTACACAATGTTATTGGTGACTGTAATCCCAGGAAAATGATGCTCTTATAAACTTGGTAACTGGAGCTGTAATGCCAGAAAATGCCAAATATGACAATCTATGTGCATATGACGTTGGAAGACAAAATTATGAAAATTTTGTCAAGGAACGTATTGTTGGTCCATTGAGCATCTGGGAAAAGCTGTCCAAGGTTAATCTACTGTCGTGGAAAGCAGCAAATAAGACTTCAACCATCAAATTGTTATCACAAGTTATAGAACTTAAGCAGGACATACAGTATATGCATCACAGAAGGGCAGCACTGTACATATCAAGTCACCAGACACTGATGTGTTTGGCATATTAAAGCAGCCTCAACTTGGAGAAAATACAAGTATGATAACAGGAACTGGTGAGCGACGACACATTGGGCAGAGAGCCTTACAGGTTTCCATGCCTTCACAGGATCTGACTGCATTGGAAAATTTGTTGGCAAAGGAAAGAAAGTATGTTGGAGCACTTTGATGAAATCTAACACAAAAGTCCTAGATGCATTCAAGATGCTGAGGATCTGAGCAGAGACATGGTACAGCATATTGCCCAGAGGAAATTGTATTTGCTCTAAATGTCCACGAATGACTTTCACCAAATTGTCAAAACTTGATGGCATCTCAAGAGCACATAAGAACTACCAGCGACTCTGCAGCAACTCTAAAGTACACAGAGTGAAGGTATTCTTCTGTGTCTTGTGATGCAAGACAAGAAATGCTTTCACAATTAGAGCATGCCGAGAAGACTGACAATGACTGCTCTCATACTCAGTAACATCAAGACCAAATCACCAAGTCTAGCTAATCACAGAATCTTGTTTAATCAGGATGGCCAGAGCGGATCACGTCATGTTCAGAAAGAATCAGAAAGAATAGCATGATATACCGGAGATGTAACTGTTGCTGGTGATGATGAGAAATGCCTAAACAAGGTGAAGGAATCTGTTGTACACAGAAGACTCTGATGACGAGGACTGAAGCAATGTCGTAAATAATAACTTGTGACTTGCATACACATGATGTATAACACTACAAACTTTTAATAAATATAAAACGGTGGTTCTAAGCTTTTCAGATAATGGTAATAAGTATATGTTTAATTTCCATTATTTGTCTTTAGCAATTAATTTTACTTACTGCAATCTCTTCTTTGCCAGAGACAGGATGGCATATATGAGCAGCCATGTTTTTAACACACTTAAGATATTATAACAGCATTCATAATATATTACGTTAAATTGTAATGATATAATACTACATGTTCATAGGTTATTAGTCATGTTTTAAGTTACTTAGGAGTTAATGGTAATACGTCTGTGGTTCATTACGCCGCTCTTTGATAAAACTTCTTTAATGGCATAAAACTTATAATAAACCGTTCAGAAAAAATTACACCACAGTTCCTTAACATAGTTTATAAGGATTATTACGATGTATGGTGTCAAAAATTAACATGAAATTTTTACGGGATTACTTAAGCTCCTACACTAAAACCTGCCGACCTAACCTAACCTTTTTTACCCACCTCCACCTACTTACCTAACCTGACGTAATCTAACCAAACCTGACATAATCTAACCTAACCTGACATTATCTAACCTAACCTGATATAATCTAACCTAACCTGACATAATCTAACCTAACCTGACGTAATCTAACCTAACCTGACGTAATCTTACCTAACCTGACATAATCTAACCCAACCTGACATAATCTAACCTAACCTGACATAATCTAACCTAACCTGACATAATTTAACCTAACCTGACATAACATAACCTAACCTGACATAATCTAACCTAACCTGACGTAATCTAACCTTACCTGACATAATCGAACCTAACCTGACATAATCGAACCTAACCTCCCCGTCTGACATAAGCTAACCTAATCAAACCTAACTTTCCCACCTACCGACTGTAACCTATCTACTTATTACCTACCTAACCTAACTTAACTTAATCCAACCTGACGTAATCCAACCTAACCTATTGAAACTTAACTTAACCACCTACCTCATCTAACACCACTTTGTAATCTCTTTGCACTACCGCTCACAGGATGAGTACGGGGGGCACAATAAACTAGCCTCTAACTGGCAAAATTAACAAAACTAACCTAACCTAACCCAACCTGACTTTACCTAACCTGATCTGATCTATCCAACTTAAACACCTTAGAATATATAATAAAGCCGCTAGGTTAATTTAGGCTAAATATGGTTGATTCATATTTCGTTTTGACAGAAATTCCCGGCAAAATAACGTATCTATATTGAGAACCACCACCATGTTGGTTCCACGTTAACAAGACACGGATACACTACAGAATAACCCGCGTTCGTTTAACCTCAATTACTACAGTTTACTTTATAATCTTACTTCACAATCTTCACTACATCTCACTTCACAATCTTCACTACATCTTACTCCACAATCTTCACTACATCTCACTTCACAATCTTCACTACATCTCACTTCACAATCTTCACTACATCTCACTTCACAATCTTCACTACATCTCACTTCACAATCTTCACTACATCTCACTTCACAATCTTTACCACATCTTACTTCACAATCTTAACCACTTCTTACTTCACAATCTTCACTACATCTCACTTCACAATCTTCACTACATCTCACTTCATAATCTTCACCACATCTCACTTCACAATCTTCACTACATCTCACTTCACAATCTTCACTACATCCCCACTCTCACAATCTCACTACATCCTCACCTCCACAACTTTCACCACATCCCACTCACAATCTCTCACCACATCCCACTCACAATCTCCACTACATCCCACTCCAAAACTTCACCATCCCACCTCAACTTTCACCACATCCCACTCACAACTCCACCACATCTCACTCACAACCGCCACCATCCTCACTCACAATCTCACCACATCCCACTTCCACCATCTCCACTACATCCTCACTCACAATCTCTCACGACATCCTCACTCATAATCTTCACCACATCTCACTACCAAATCTTCACTACATCTCACTTCTCACACCCTTTCACTACATCTCACTTCACAATCTTCACTACATCTCACTTCACAATCTTCACTACATCCCACTTCACAATCTTTACTACATTTCACTTCACAATCTTCACTACATCTCACTTCACAATCTTCACTACATCCCACTTCACAATCTTCATTACATCTCACTTCACAATCTTCACTACATCTCACTTCACAATCTTCACTACATCCAACTTCACAATCTTCACTACATCTCACTTCACAATCTTCACTACATCCCACTTCACAAACTTCACTACATCTCACTTCACAATCTTCACTACATCTCACTTCACAATCTTCACTACATCTCACTTCACAATCTTCACTACATGTCACTTCACAATCTTCACTACATCTCACTTCACAATCTTCACTACATCTCAATTCACAATCTTCACTATATCTCACTTAACAATCTTAACCACATCTCACTTCACAATCTTCACTACATCTCACTTCACAATCTTCACTACACCTCACTTCACAATCTTCACTACATCTCACTTCACAATCTTCACTAACACCATCCTTAATCACTACATATAACAACATCCATAATCACTACTTATAACACCATCCATCATCATCACTACATATAACACTATCTATCATCACTACATATAACACGATCCATCATCACTACATATAACACCATCCACCATCACTACATATAGAACCATCCATCACGACATATAACACCATCCAACATCACTACATATAACACCAACCATCATCACTACATATAATATCATCCATCATCACTACATATAACTCCATCCATCATCACTACATATGACACCATCCAGCATCACTACATATGACATCATGCATCATCACTACATATAACACCATCCATCAACACTACATATAAAACCAACCTATCATCACTACATATAATATCATCCATCATCACTACATATAACACCATCCAGCATCACTACATATAACACCAACCATCATCACTACATATAACATCATGCATCATCACTACATATAACACCATCCATCATCACTACATATAAAACCATCCTATCATCACTACATATAACATCATGCATCATCACTACATATAACACCATCCATCACTACATATAGAACCATCCTATCATCACTACATATAATATCATCCATCATCACTACATATAACACCATTCAACATCACTACATATAACACCACCCATCATCACTACATATAACATCATCCATCATCACTACATATAACTCTATCCATCATCACTACATATAACACCATCCAGCATCACTACATATAACACCAACCATCATCACTACATATATCATCATGCATCATCACTATATATAACACCATCCATCATCACTACATATATTACCCTCCTATCATCACTACATATAACACCATCCATCATTACTACATATAACACCATCCTTCATCACTACATATAACACCATCCATCATCACTACATATTATAACACCATCCATCATCTCTACAAACACCAGTCCTCAACACTATAGTGATAAACAGAGCTTCATTTTGTTGTCAATTTCTTTAAATTCCAACCTTATTAAACCGTAATTCTTTCTGTATGGTCAAATTTTGATTTGACCTCAGTGAGAGAGCTGTTAGTGTCAGTACATCACAATGGTGTTCCGACGCACTGTATCGAAGGTGCCTGAGGTGGAGGTGAAGGCTTGCAAGGATTTCGTTGTAGACTTCGACACCAGCTTTGTGGTGGTTGCAACAAACATCTACCCTGGTGTGGCCCCTAAGCAGATTAGACCATTGTTTGAGGAATGTGGACAGATCGACCTATTTGTGATGCCCGCAAAAGACAACAAAAATGAACACTATGGCTTCGCATACATCCGATACTTTGACGAAGCCTCCTGTGATAAGGCTGTTGGACGATTGGATGGTGACAGCATTGGCCGCAGCCGAAAATCAACTAACAAACTGGAAGTTAACTACTACAGTGCCTATGGTACCTTGAACAACCTTGACCGCCAAGCTGCTGAGTTCATTGTTCTATCCAATGTTGCCGACCAACAACCCGCCTCTATCCTTAAGAAGACCAACGTACGCACTACCGTAGCCAAGTCAGTTACCTTCAATTATGACAATTTGGGCGACATCAGGGAGCGCGAAACTTCCACAGCTACTTACACTCTGTCTGTACCTCCCAACCAATGAATCTAACTCAACTGCTGCCATCGAATAAGAAAATGTCACCAATAGTTGTACCTCTGGGAACCTGGAGGGAGGCACCAACCCTGATGAAGGCTCAGTAATATCTACCATGT
The DNA here is from genome assembly GCF_018991925.1 of Homarus americanus. Classification (NCBI taxonomy): domain Eukaryota; kingdom Metazoa; phylum Arthropoda; class Malacostraca; order Decapoda; family Nephropidae; genus Homarus; species Homarus americanus. Next base: position 2,400 of record NW_024721320.1, on the reverse strand, counting down.
TATTTAAACACTTATAACACATATAACATCATCCATCATCACTACACATAACACCATCCATCATCACTACATATAACACCATCTATCATCACTACATATAACATCATCCATCATCACTACAGATCGGTAGAGTAGTTTTCGAGATTCTCGTGCGGACACACAAGCAAACACACACACACACACACACAAACAGACATACTTCTTTGTTTTATATCGATAGAAGATAGATCATCACTACATATAACACCGCCCATCATCACTACATATAACATCATCCATCATCACTACATATAACACCATCCATCATCACTACATATAACATCATCCATCATCACTACATATAACACCATCCATCATCATTACATATAACATCATCCATCATCACTACATATAACAACATCCATCATCACTACATATAACATCATCCATCATCACTACATATAACACCATCCATCATCACTACATATAACACCATCCATCATCACTACATATAACATCATCCATCATCACTACATATAACATCATCCATCATCACTACATATAACATCATCCATCATCACTACATATAACACCATCCATCATCACTACATATAACACCATCCATCATCACTTCAGATCGGTATAGTAGTTTCCGAGATTCTCGTGCGGACACACAAACACACACACAAACAAAAATACATACTTCTTTGTTTTATATATATAGATACAAGAAACAAAAATCTTTAATTATTTATTAATTGTAAGTTTTAAGGTTTTCCTGGAACCATTGGCAGGAAATAAGGACACTTGAACCTTGAAAACTTACTGTCGTCATAATTATTTATAATAAACCTGTCGATGTTTATTTCCGGGTTAAAGTAAAAGCAAGGTTTTGTCTGGACTATTAGCACATAGACAGTTGCTGGTTGACGATACCGAAGACCTATACAGGTGTGTGGTGCTTGTGCTTGGTGATGCTTCGTTTATGAGAGATAATCCCAGGAGTGAACTTTGTTCTGAAAGGACAAACAAAAAAAGTCATTAGTTATCGTTGTCTCGGAAGTGTTTATATGTCGGTCACTCTTGTGTTGTCGATGTGTCCACCCCACAGAGTTATTGCGCGAAGTGACACATTAGACTTCAATTAAAGATCCTCTCCTCTCCATATGGAAGCTGTTCACACCTCTTGACAGTATTTGGTCTGACATTTAGTTATAAAGGTCGTTTTTTGTCTAGTTCATCTTCCTATGAAAATTAACAATTCATATCACGTTTTAAAGTTGTATGTTCTTCAAGCCAATTAACACAGTACAGGTAACACCAGAGTCAGGCAGGTACAGTGTTAAGCGTCGTGGTCTACTGCTGTCTTACTGAGTAACGATGATGAAGTAAAGTGGGAAATGACTGCCATGAGAGAGGAGAGGAAAGAGAGAAGGAAAGAATAGAAACGGGAAGTAAAGTAGTAGGGAGTAAGAGCAGGTGGGCTGTCCACCTAGCTGAGTCGAGGTGATTGGTTGGGGTGGTGGCCATACACAGCACGCTCCTGCTCGCTCAAGGGAGGCTGGGGTGGGGGGAGCTAAGCTAGTTAGGCATTCAGTACTGTATTGTGTGTTAATTTATGTAAGTTAAATGGTGGTGTTATTTTTTCATGTATTGTATAAAGTGAGTCTCTTTTTTATATAATAACTCACCTGAAGTGTCGCCCCAGGAAAAGGTAACAGAGACCTTAATGACACAGGTAGATTGTCACTCCCCTCGCCGCCCAGCGTATCCCACCTGAAGATTAACCATCCCGGCGATACCTGGGGGGGGGCTTAAGTATAATATATACTCTTATATAATAATGTTGATGCTATAATACACTGGGAGTCATAGTACAGTACATGTGTTGCCTTTATTGAGTTGAGTTTTGTATTTTTAGAAAAAGAGAGAGAAATCTGAGCAACATAATATGGAGACAGAGAGAGAGAGAGAGAGTGTATTACATTGCCACACCTGATTCCTTCCTGGTGTATATTTTTACCACCTCTGGTACAACTGTGTCTCTTGCCGATCTATTTTGCACTGTCGCTTCCTGCCTTTCATCTTCCACCTTTCATCTTCTCCTTCATCTTCTTCTCCCCATCGTCTTTCTCCTCCATCTTACCCCTTCATCTTCCCTCCCTTCTTCCTCCCTTCCATCTCCCCCATTCATTTCTTCCCCCTTCATCTTCCTTTCCCCTTTATTTTACCCCTCCATCTTCCCTCCTTTTACCTTCCTCCTTCGGTCTTCTCCTTTCTTTTCCACCAATCTTCTTACCTTCCACTGCTGTCTTAGTCCATTACTGTTTTAAGAAATTTAGTTTTTTCAAGGATTTCGATATTTCATTCACTTACAATTCTTTTTTGTTTTAATTTCATTTTCTCACTCCTGATTCAAGT
>NW_024721319.1:0-21223 GCF_018991925.1 Homarus americanus | reverse complement strand
TGACCTCCTAGGTACTCCTCTGTCACTCCCTGATACACACTTCCTGCTCCCAGGCACACCGCTGACACTCCCAGGTACACCGCTGACACTGCCAGGTACACCTCAAACACTGCAAGTACCTCAGACACTGCCAGGACACCTCAGACACTCCCAGGTACACCGCTGACACTCCCAGGTACACCTCTGAAACTCCCAAGTACACCTCTGACACTCCCAGTGACACGTCCGACACTCCCAGGTACACTTCTTACACTCCCAGGTACACCTTTGACACTCCCAGGGGCACCTCCGACACTCCCAGGTTCATTTCTTACACTCCCAGGTACACCTCCGACACTCCCAGGTACACCTCTGACACTCCTAGGTACACCTCCGATACTCTCAGGTACACCTCTGACACTCCCAGGTGCACCCCAGACACTCCCAGGTACACTTCTCACACTCCCAGGCACACCTCTGACACTCCCAAGTACACCTCTGACACTCCCAGGTACACCTCTGACACTCCCAGGTATACCTCTGACACTCCCAGGTACACCTTTGACAATCCCAGGTACAGCTCTGACACTCCCAGGTACACCTCTGACACTCCCAGGTACACCCCAGACACTCCCAGGTACATTTCTCACACTCCTAGGTACACCTATGACACTTTTAGGTACTCCTCTGTCACTCCCTGAAACACCTCTAACACTCCCAGGTACACCGCTGACACTGCCAGGTACACCTCAGACACTGCCAGGTACACCTCAGACACTCCAAGGTGCACCTCTGATACTCCCAAGTGCACCTCTGACACTCCCAGGCACACCTCTGACACTCCCAGGTACACCTCTGACACTCCCAGGTACTCCACTGACACTCCCTGATACACCCCTGACACTCCGAGGTACACCTCTGACACTCCCAGGTACACCCCAGACACTCCCAGGTACACTTCTCACACTCCTAGGTACACCTCTGACACTTCTAGGTACTCCTCTGTCACTCCCTGATACACCTCTAACACTCCCAGGTACACCGCTGACACTCCCAGGTACACCGCTGACACTGCCAGGTACACCTCAGACACTCCCAAGTGCACCTCTGACACTCCCAGGCATGTCTCTGACACTCCCAGGTACACCTCAGACACTCCCAGGTACACCGCTGACACTCCCAGGTACACCTCTGACATTCCTGCACACCTCTCTGACACTTAGTACACCTCCGACACTCCCCAGGTGCCACCTCCTGACACTCCCAGGTACATCTCTGACACTCCCAGGTACACCTTTGACACTGCCAGGTACTCCACTGACACTCCCTGGTACATCCCTGACACTCCCAGGTACACCTCTGACACTCACAGGTACACCCCAGACACTCCCACGTACACTTCTCACACTCCTAGGTACACCTTTGACACTCCTAGGTACTCCTCTGTCACTCCCTGATACACCTCTAACACTCCCAGGTTTACCGCTGACACTCCCAGGTACACCGCTGACACTGCCAGGTACACCTCAGACACTGTCATGTACACCTCAGACACTGCCAGGTACACCTCAGACACTCCCAGGTACACCTCAGACCTCCCAGGCCTTCTTACACTCCCAGGTACACCTCCAACACTCCCAGGTACACCTCTGACACTACCAGTACCTCCGACACTTTCAGGTACACCTCTGACACTCCCAGGTACACCTGTGACACTCTCAGGTACACCTCTGACACTCCCAAGTGCACCTCTGACACTCCCAGGCACACCTCTGACACTCATAGGTTCTCCACTGACACTCCCTGGTACACCCCTGACACTCCGAGGTACACCTCTGACACTCCCAGGTACACCCCAGACAATCCCAGGTACACTTCTCACACTCCTAGGTACACCTCTGACACTTCTAGGTACTCCTCTGTCACTCCCTGATACATCTCTAACACTCCCAGGTACACCGCCCTGACACTCCAGGTACACCGCTGACACTGCCAGGTACACCTCAGACACTGCCAGGTACACCTCAGACACTGCCAGGTACACCTCAGACACTCCCAGGTACACCTCAGACACTCCAAGGTGCACCTCTGACTCTCCCAAGTGCACCTCTGACACTCCCAGGCACACCTCTGACCTCCCAGGTACACCTCAGACACTCCCAGGTACACCGCTGACACTCCCAGGTACCTCTGACACTCCCAAGTACACCTCTGACACTCCCAGGTACACCTCCGACAATCCCAGGTACACCTCCGACACTCCCAGGTACTTCTTACACTCCCAGGTACACCTCCGACACTCCCAGGTACACCTCTGACACTACCAGGTACCTCCGACACTTTCAGGGCACACCTCTGACCTCCCAGGTACACCTGTGACCTCTCAGGTACACCTCTGACCTCCAAGTACACCTCTGACACTGCCAGATACACCTCCGTACTCCCAGGTACACTTCTTACACTCCCAGGTGCACCTCCGACACTCCCAGGTACACCTCTGACACTACCAGGCACACCTCTGACACTCCCAGGTACACCTCAGACACTCCCAGGTACACCGCTGACACTCCCAGGTACACCTCCGACACTCCCAGGTACATCTTTGACACTCCCAGGTACACCTCTGACACTCCCAGGTACACCTTTGACACTCCCAAGTACTCCACTGACATTTCTTGGTACACCTCTGACACTCCCAGGTACACGTCCGACACTCCCAGATAAACCTCTGACACTCCCAGGTACATCTCTGACACTCCCAGGTACACCTTTTGACACTCCCAGGTACTCCACTGACATTCCCTGGTACCTCTGTCACTCCCAGGTACACCGCTGACACTCCCTGGCACACCTCTGACACTCCCAGGTACACCTCAGACACTCCCAATGTACACCGCTGACACTCCAGGTGCACCTCTGACACTCCCAGGTACATCTTTGACACTCCCAGGTACACCTCTGGCTCTCCAAGGTACACCTCTGACACTCCAGGTACACCTCTGACACTCCCAAGTGCTCACTGACATTCCCTGGTACACCTCTGGCCTCCCAGGTACACGTCCGACCTCCCAGATACACCTCTGACCTCCAAGGTACACCTCTGTCACTCCCAGGTACACCGCCTCAGCACTCCCAGGCACCTCTGACACTCCCAGGTACACCTTTGACACTGCCAGGTACTCCACTGACACTCCCTGGTACATCCTGACACTCCCAGGTACACCTCTGACTCTCCGGGTACACCAGAACTCCCACGTCACACTTCTCACCTCCCCTAGGTACACCTCTGACCTCCTAGGTACTCCCTCTGACACTCCAGGTACACCTCAGACCTCCCAATGTGCACCGCCTGACACTCCCAGGTACCCTCTGACACTCCCAGGTACATCTTTGACACTCCCAGGTACACCTCTGACCTCCAGTGCCACCTCGGCCTCCCAGGGTACCTCTGACACTCCCAAGTACTCCACTGACATTCCTGGTACAACTCTGACATTCCCAGGTACATCTCGACACTCCAGGTACACCGCTGACACTCCCAAGTACCTCTGACACTCCCAGGCACACCTCCGACACTCCCAGGTACACCTCCCGACACTCCCAGGTACACTTCTTACACTCCCAGGTACACCTCTGACACTCCCAGGTACCTCTGACTCTCTGAGTACACCTCCGACACTTTCAGGTACCTCTGACTCCCAGGTACACCTCTGACACTCTCAGGTACCTCCGGCACTCCCAGGAGTGCCTCTGACCTCCCAGGCACACCTCTGACACTCCTAGGTACTCACTGACACTCTGGTACACCTGACCTCCGGTACACCTCTGACACTCCCAGGTACACCCCAGACAATCCCAGGTACACTTCTCACACTCCTAGGTGCACACCTCTGACACTTCTAGGTACTCCTCTGTCACTCCCTGATACATCTCTGCACCTCAGGTACACCTTGACACTCCCAGGTACACTGTGACACTGCCAGGTACACCTCAGACACTCCCAGGTACACCTCCAGACACTGCCAGGTACACCTCAGACACTCCCAGGTACACCTCAGAACCTCCAAGGTGCACCTCTGACTCTAGGTGCACCTCCGACACTCCCAGGCACACCTCCCGACACCTCCCAGGTACACCTCAGACACCCTGATACATCTCTCTCGCTCCCAGGTACACCCCGATGACTCCCAGGTACACCGCCCCCAGCACTCCCAGGACACCTCCAGACACTGCCAGGTACACCTCAGACACCCTCAGGTACACCTCCAGACACTCCCAGGTACCTCCAGGACACTCCCAAGGTGCCTCTGACTCTTTCAGTGCACCTCTGACACTCCCAGGCACACCTCCCTGACACTCTCCAGGTACACCTCAGACACTCCCAGGTACCTCCGACACTCCCAGGTACACTTCTTCCACTCCCAGGTGCCTCCCGACCTCCAGGTACACCTCTGACACTTCCAGGCACACCTCTCTGACACTCCCAGGTACACCTCAGACACTCCCAGGTACACCGCTGACACTCCCAGGTACCTCCGACACTCCCAGGTACATCTTTGACACTCCCAGGTACACCTCTGACACTCCCAGGTACACCTCTGACACTCCAAGTACTCCACTGACATTTCTTGGTACACCTCTGACACTCCCAGGTACACGTCCGACACTCCCAGATAAACCTCTGCCTCCCAGGTACATCTCTGACCTCCCAGGTACACCTTTGCAACCTCCAGGTACTCACTGACATTCCCTGGTACACCTCTGTCACTCCCAATGTACACCGCCCAACACTCCCAGGTACACCTCTGACACTCCAGGTACATCTTTGACACTCCCAGGTACCTCTGACACTCCAGGTACACCTCCCGACACTCCCAGGTGCCCCTCGACCTCCCAAGTGCCTCACTGACATTCCTAGACACCTCTGACACTCCCAGGTACACGTCCGACACTCCCAGATACACCTCTGACACTCCAAGGTACACCTCTGTCACTCCCAGGTACACCGCTGACACTCCCAGGCACACCTCTGACACTCCCAGGTACACCTTTGACACTGCCAGGTACTCCACTGACACTCCCTGGTACATCCTGACCTCCGGTACACCTCTGACTCTCCGAGGTACACCCCAGACACTCCCATACCTTCTCCTCCCAGTACCTCTGACACTCCCTAGGCCTCCTCTGTCACTCCCCGATACCTCCAACCTCCCAGGTACACTGACACTCCCAGGTACACCCTGACACTTCCAGGTACACCTCTGACACTGCCAGGTACCTCCAGACACACTGTCATGTACCTCCAGACACTGCCAGGTACACCTCAGACACTCCCAGGTACACCTCAGACAGTCAGGTGCACCTCTGACTGCTCAAGTGCACCTCTGACACTCCCAGGCACACCTCACACTCCCAGGTACCTCAGACACTCCCAGGTACACCGCTGGCACTCCCAGGTACACCTCTGACACTCCCAGAAGTCACCTCTGACACTGCCAGGTACTCATGACACTCCTGTTACACCATTGACACTCCCTGGTACACCTCTGACACTCCCAGGTCAGAACCTTTCGTGCCTCTTCATCTAAGTGCACCTCTGACACTCCAGGTACACTTGTCCCGCCCAGGTACACCTCCGACACTCCCAGGTACATCTTTGACCTCCCAGGTACCTCTGACCTCCAAAACTTTGCACTCCAGGACACCTCTGACACTCCCCATGCTCCTGACATTCCCTAATACACCTCCTGCACTCCCAGGTACACGTCCGACACTCCCAGATACACTTCTGACACTCCCAGATACATCTCTGACACTCCCAAGTGCATCTGACACTTCCAGGCACACCTCTGACCTCCCAGGTACCTCAGACACTCCCAGGTACACCCGCCTGACACTCCCAGGTACACCTCTGACACTCCCAGTACCAACTCTGACACTCCCCAAGTACACCCCAGACACTCCCAGTGCACCCCAGACACTCTCAGGTACACTTCTCACACTCCCAGGTACACCTCCGACACCCCCAGGTACACCTCCGACACCCCCAGGTACCTCCTGACACTCCCAGGTACACCTCTGACACTCCCAAGTACACCTCAGACACTCCAAGGTGCACCTCTGACACTCCCAAGTGCACCTCTGACACTCCCAGGCACACCTCTGACACTCCCTGGTACACCTCTGACACTCATCGGTACTCCACTGACACTCCCTGGTACACCCCTGACACTCCGAGGTACACTTTTGACACTCCCAGGTACACCCCAGACAATCCCAGGTACACTTCTCACACTCCTAGGTACACCTCTGACACTTCTAGGTACTCTTCTGTCACTCCCTGATACATATCTAACACTCCCAGGTACACCTCTGACACTCCCAGGTACACCCCCTGACACTGCCAGGTACCTCACACGCAGGTACACCTCAGACACTGCCAGGTACACCCCAGACACTCCAGGTCACCTCAGACACTCAAGGTGCACCTCTGACGCTCCCAAGTGCCTCCCAACCTCCCAGGCACACCTCTGACACTCGGTACACCTCAGACCTCCCAGGTACACCGCTGACACTCCCAGGTACACCTCTCACACTCCCAAGTACACCTCCGACACTCCCAGGTACCTCCGACACCTCCCAGGTAGACTTCTTACACTCAGGTACCTCCCACTCCCAGGTACACCTCTGACACTACCAGGTACACCTCCGACACTTTTAGGTACACCTCTGACACTCCCAGGTACACCTGTGACACTCTCAGGCCACACCTCTGACACTCCCAAGTAAACCTCTGACACTGCCAGATACACCTCCGACACTCCCAGGTACACTTCTTACACTCCCAGGTGCACCTCCGACACTCCCAGATACACCTCTCACACTCCCAGGTACATCTCTGACACTCCCAGGTACACCTTTGACACTCCCAGGTACTCCACTGACATTCCTGGTACACATCTGTGTCCTCCAGTGCACGCTGACATCCCAGGCACACCCCTGACACTCCAGGTACACCTCAGACACTCCCAGGTACCCTGACACTCCCAAGTGCACATCCTGACACTCCCAGGTACATCTTGACCTCCCAGGTACCTCCCGACCCCAGTACTCCACTGACATTCCCTGGTACACCTCCTGACACTCCCGTACTCCACTGACATTCCCTGGTACACCTCACACTCTCCCAGGTACCGTCCGACACTCCCAGATACACCTCTGACACTCCAAGGTACACCTCTGTCACTCCCAGGTACACCATGACACTCCCAGGCACCTCCACACTCCCAGGTACACCTTGACACTGCCAGGTACTCCACTGACACTCCTGGTACATCCCTGACACTCCCAGGTACCTCTGACACTCCGAGTACACCCAGACACTCCCATGCACCTCACATCCCAGACACTGCTGACCTCAAGTACACCCAGGCACTCCCAGGTACACCCCAGACACTGCAGGTACACCTCCAGACACTGTCATGTACACCTCTGCACACAGGCCTCCAGACACTCCAGGTGCCTGAGCAGTCCAGGTGCACCTCTGACACTCCAAGTGCACCTCTGACACTCCCAGGCACGCCTCTGACCTCCCAGGTACACCTCAGACACTCCCAGGTACACCTTCGGCACTCCCAGGTACACCTCTGACACTCCCAAGTACACCTCTGACACTCCCAGGGACACGTCCGACTCCAGGTACACTTCTTACACTCCCGTACACCTCCGACACTTCCAGGGACACCTCCCGGACACTCCCAGGTACCCTCTTACACTCCCAGGTACACCTCAACACTCCCAGGTACACCATGACACTCCCAGGCACACCTCTGACACTCCCAAGTACACCTCTGACACTCCCAGGTACACCTCCGACACTCCCAGGTACACCTCCGACACTCCCAGGCACCATCTTACACTCCCAGGTACACCTCCGACACTCCCAGGTACACCTCTGACACTAGGTACCTCCGACACTTTCAGGTACACCTCTGACACTCCCAGGTACACCTGTGACACTCCCAGATACACCTCCGACACTCCCAGGTACACTTCTCACACTCCCAGGTGCACCTCCGACACTCCAGGTACACCTCTGACCTTCCAGGCACACCTCTGACACTCCCAGGTACACCTCAGACACTCCCAGGTACACCGCTGACACTCCCAAGTACACCTCCGACACTCCAGGCACATCTTTGACACTCCAGGTACCCCCTGACACTCCAAGGTACCTCTGACACTCCCAGGTACACCTTTGACACTCCAAGTACTCCATGACATTCCCTGGTACACCTCTGACACTCCCAGGTACACGTCCACACTCCCCAGATACACCTCTGACACTCCCAGGTACACTCTCTGACACTCCCAGGTACACCTTTGACACTCCCAGGTACTCACTGACATTCCCTGGTGCACCTCTGTCACTCCCAGGCACACCGCTGACACTCCCAGGCACACCTCCCAGCACTCCCAGGCACACCTTGACACTCCAGAGCACACCCTGACACTCCCAGGTACACCTCTGACACTCCAGGTATCTTTGACACTCCCAGGTACACCTCTGACACTCCAAGGTACCTCCTGACACTCCCAGGCACACCTCTGAAACTCCGATACTCCACTGACATTCCCTGGGACACCTCTGACACTCCCAGGTACACGTCCGACACTCCCAGATACACCTCCTGCTCCCAGGCACATCTCTGACACTCCAGGTACACCTTTTACACTGCCAGGTACTCCACTGACACTCCCCTGGCACATCCCTGACACCCCAGGCACACCTCTGACACTCGAGGTACACCCCAGACACCTCCCACGTACACTCTCACACTCCCAGGCACACCTCTGACGCTCCCAGGTGCCCTCTGTCACCCCCGATACACCTCTAACACTCCCAGGCACACCGCTGACACTCCCAGGTACACTCTGACACCCAGGCACACCTCAGACACCGTCATGTGCACCCTCAGACACGCCAGGCACACCTCAGACACCCCAGGCACACCCCAGACACTCCCAGGCACACTGCCTCGCACTCCCAGGCACACCCCTGACACCCCCAAGCACACCCTGACACTCCTAGGTACACCTCCGACACTCCCAGGGACACCCTGACACCCCCAGGTACACCTCACACCCCAGGCACACCTCCGACACCCCAGGCACACCCCTGACACCCCAGGCACACCCCGACACCTCAGGCACACCTCTGACACTCCCAGGCACCCCAGACACCCAGGCACATCTCTCACACTCCCAGGCACCCCTGACACTCCCAGGCACACCTCTGACACCCCAGGCACATCCTGACACTCCCCAGGCACACCCTCTGACACTTCCAGGACACACCTTGACACTCCAGGCACACCCCAGACACTGCCAGGGACACCTCAGACACCTCTAGGTGCACCTCTGACACTCCAAAGTGCACCTCTGACACCCCAGGCACACCCTGACCCCAGGCACACCTCTCGACACTCTCAGGTACTCCACTGACACTCCCTGGTACACCTCCCCTGACACTCCCAGGCACACCCCTGACATTCCCAGGAACACCCCAGACACTCCCCAGGTACACTTCTCACACTCCCAGGCACACCTCCGACACTTCTAGGCACGCCTCTGTCACCCATGATACACCCCAACACTCCCAGGCACACCGCTGACACTCCCAGTGCACCCTGCTGACACTGCCAGGCACACCTCAGACACTGCCAGGTACACCTCAGACACTGCCAGGTACACCCCAGACACCCCAGGCACACCCCAGACACCAAGGTGCACCTCTGACACTCCCAGGCTGACACTCCCAGGTACACCTCTGACACTCCATGTACACCTCCCGACACTCCCAGGTACACCTCTGACACCCCAGGCACTTCACTGACACCCTGGTGCACCCCCTAAAACCCCAGGCACACCTCTGACACCCCAGGCACACCTGACACCCAGGCACACCCCCTGACACCCCAGGTACACCCCAGACACTCCCAGGCACACCTCTCACACTCCCAGGCACACCTCCGACACCCCAGGCATCTCACTGACTCTGGTGCACCCCCAAACCCAGGCACACCTCTGACACCCCCAGGCACACCTCTGACACTCCCAGGTACACCTCTGACACTCCCAGGCACCTCTGACACCCCAAGCACCCACTGACATCCTAGGCACACCTCTGACACTCCCCAGGCACACCTCCGACACTCTCAGGCACCTCTCACACTCCCAGGTTCTCCCTGTGACACTCCCCTGGAACTTCTGACACTCCCCAGGCACACCTCAGACACTCCCAGGCACACCCCAGACACTCCCAGGCACACCTCCTCTGACATTCCCAGGCACACCTCTGACACTCCCCAGGCACACCGCTGACACACTGCCAGGCACACCTCTGACACCCATGTACACCTCCGACACCCCAGGCACACCTCTGACACCTCCCAGGTACCTCCACTGACACCCCTGGTGCACCCCTGACACTCCCAGGCACACCTCTGACACCCCAGGCACACCTCAGACACCCCAGGCACACCCCTGACACTCCCACACCCCAGACACTCTCAGGCACACTTCTCACACTCTGCAGGTACACCTCCGACACTCCCAGGCACACCTCTGACACTCCCAGGCACACCTCTGACACCCCAGGCACACCTCTGACACTCCCCAGGCACACCTCTGACACTCCCCAGGGCCACCTCCTGACACTCCAGGCACTCCACGACACCAGGCACACCTCTGACACCCCAGGCACACCTCTGACACTCCCAGGCACACCTCTGACACCCCAGGCACACCTCTGACACTGCCAGTACCCACTGACACTCCCTGGTACACCCTGACACTCCCAGGTACACCTCTGACACTCCCAGGCACACCTCTGACACTCCCAGGCACTCCACTGACACTCCCCAGGTACACCCTGACACCCCAGGCACACTCTGACACTCCCAGGCACACCCCAGACACTCCCAGGCACACTCTCACACTCCCCAGGCACACCTCTGACACTCCCCAGGCACACTCTGCACACCCCAGGCACACCTGACACCCCAGGCACATCTTGACACTCCCCAGGCACACTGACACCCAAGGCACACCCTCTGACACTCCCCAGGCACACCCCTGACACTCCCAAGTACCCACTGACATCCCTGGCACACCCCTGACACTCCCAGGCACACCTCCGACACCAGACACACCTCTGACACCAGGCACATCTCTGACACTCCCAAGTGCACCTCTGACACCCCCAGGCACACCTCTGACACTCCCAGGTACACCTCAGACCCCCAGGTACACCGCTGACACCCCAGGCACACCCCTGACACTCCCCGGCACACCCACACACCCCAGGCACACCCCGACACCCCCCACACCTCTGACACTCCCAGGCACACCCTCTGACACCCCAGGCACCTCCGACACTCCCAGGCACACCTCTGACACTCCCCAGGCACACCCACACCCCCAGGTACACCTCTGACACTCCCAGGCACACCCCTGACACCCCAGGCACACCTCTGACACTCCCCAGGCACCCCAGACACTCCCAGGCACCTCTCACACCCCAGGCACACCTCTGACACCCCAAGCACCTCTGACACTCCCAGGCACACCTCTGACACCTGCACACCCTGACACTCCCAGGCACACCTCTGACACTCCCAGGCACACCACTGACATTCCTTGCACACCCTGACACTTGCACACTCCGACACCCCAGGCACACCTCTGACACCCAGGCACACCTCTCGACACCCCAGGCACACCTCTGACACTCCCCAGGCACACCTCCGAAACTCCAGGCACACCTCTGACACCCCCAGGCACCCAGACACCCCAGGCACACCTCTGACACTCCCAGGCACACCTCTGACACTCCCCAGGCACACCTCTGACACTCCCAGGCACACCCTGACACCCCAGGCACACCTCCTGACACCCCAAGTACTCCACTGACATTCCCTGGCACACCTCTGACACTCCCCAGGCACACGTCCGACACTCCCAGACACACTCTGACACTCTGACACTCCCAGGCCAACCTTGACACTGCCAGGCACCCCCTGACACCCCTGGCACATCCCTGACACCCCCAGGCACACCCTGACACCCCAGGCACACCCCACACACTCCCAGGCACACTCTCACACCTCCAGGTACACCTCTGACACTCCCAGGTACACCTCTGACACTCCCCTGATACACCTCTAACACTCCCCAGGCACACTGCTGACACTCCCAGGCACACCCTGACACTCCCAGGCACACTCAGACACTGCCATGTACACCCCAGACACTGCCAGGCACACTCAGACACACTCCCCAGGCACACCTCAGACACCCAAGGTGCACCTCTGACACCCCTGCCAACTCCTCCTGACACCCCAGGCACACCTCCTGACATCCCAGGCACACCTCAGACACTCCCCACACCACACACTTGCACACCTCTGACTCTGGCACACTCTGACACTCCCCAGGGACACCTCCGACACTCCCAGGCACACTTACACCCCAGGCACACCTTGACACTCCCAGGACACCTCCGACACTCCCAGGTACACTCTCACACCCCAGGCACACCTCCGACACTCCCAGGCACACTCTGACACTCCCCAGGCACCCCAGACACCCCAGGCACACCTCTGACACCCCCAGGCACACACCTCTGACACCCCAGGCACACCTCCTGACACTCCCAGGCACACCTGACACTCCCAGGCACACCCTCTGACACTCCCAGTACACCTTGACACTCCCAGGCACACCTCTGACACCCAGGCACACCTCTGACACCCCAGGCACACCCCAGACACCCCAGGCACTTCTCACACTCCCAGCTGACACACTCTAGGCACACCTCTGACACTCCCCTGATACACCCCTGACACCCCAGGCACACCTCTGACACCCCAGGCACACCCCAGACACTCCCAGGCACACCAGACACCCCAGGTGCACCTCTGACACCCCAAGCACCTCTGACACTCCCAGGCACACCTCTGACACTCCCAGGCACACCCCTGACACTCCCAGGCACCCACTGACACTCCCTGATGCACCCCTACACCCCAGGCACACCCCTGACACCCCTGCACACCCCAGACACTCCCAGGCACACTCTCACACCCCAGGCACACCTCTGACACTCCCAGGTACACCTCTGACACTCCCTGGTACACTCTAACACCCCAGGCACACCGCTGACACTCCCAGGCACACCCTGACACTCCCAGGTACACCTCACTCCTGCACTCTGACACTCCCCAGCACACCTCTGACACCCCAGGCACACCCCACACTCCCCAGGCACACCCTCTGACACTCCAGGCACACCTCTGACACCCCAGGCACACCCTGACACCCCAGGCACACCCTCTGACACTCCCCAGGCACACCTCTGACACTCCAGGCACCTCTGACACCCCAGGCACACCTCTGACACTCCCAGGCACACCTCTGACACTCCCCTGCACACACATTGACACTCCCCAGGCCACACCCCTGACACTCCCCAGGCACACCCCAGACACCCCAGGCACACCCTCACACCCCCAGGCACACCTCTGACACTCCAGACACACTTGTCACACGCCCAGGCACACCTGACACTCCCAGGCACATCTTTGACACCCAGCACACCTCTGACACCCCAGGCACACCTCTGACACCCCAAGCACTCCACTGACATTCCCTGGCACACCCACACTCCCAGGCACACGACCGACACTCCCAGAGATACACTTCTGACACTCCCAGGCACACTCTCTGACACCCCAGGTGCCACCTCTGACTCCTGCCAGGCACCCACTGACACCCCTGGCACATCCCCTGACACCCCAGGCACACCCTGACACCCCAGGCACACCCCACACACCCCAGGCACACTCTCACACCCCAGGCACACTCTGACACTCCCAGGCACTCCTCTGTCACTCCCCTGATACACCTCTAACACTCTGGGCACACCGCTGACACTCCCAGGCACACTGCTGACACTGCCAGGTACCCCCAGACACCCCATGCACACCCCAGACACCGCCAGCACACCCCTCAGACACCCCAGGCACACCCCACACCCACAGCACCCCTGACCCCAAGCACCTCTGACACCCCAGGCACACCTCTGACATTCCCAGGCACACCTCAGACACTCCCAGGCACCAGCTGACACTCCCAGGCACACCTCTGACACCCCAGGCACACCTCTGACACCCCCAGGCACAGTCCGACACTCCCCAGGCACACTCTGACACTCCCAGGTACACCCCTGACACCCCAGGGACACCTGACACTCCAGGTACTTTCCCACACCCCAGGCACACCTCCTGACACCCCAGGCACACCTCTGACACCCCAGTGCACACCTCCGACACTCCCAGGCACACCTCTGACACCCAGGTACACCCCAGACACCCCAGGCACACTTCACACCCCAGCACTCTGACACTCCCCAAGCACACCTCTGACACTCCCAGGCACACCTCTGACACCCCAGGCACACCTCTGACACTCCCAGGCACACCCTTGACACTCCCAGGTACAGCCTGACACCCCAGGCACACCTCTGACACCCCAGGCACACCCCAGACACTCCCCAGGCACACTTCTCACACCCCAGGCTATACCTACTGACACTTCGGCACTTCTGTCACCCCTGACACACCCCAACACCCAGGCACACTGCTGACACCAGGTACACCCCAGACACTCCCAGGCACACCTCAGACACCCAAGGTGCACCTCTGACACTCCCAAGCACCCCTGCACCCTGGTGCACACCCCTGACACCCCAGGCACACCTCTGACACCCTGGTGGCACCCACTGACACTCCCAGATGCACCCCAACCTGAGGCACACCCTCTGACACCAGGCACACCCCAGACACCCCAGGCACACTTCTCACACCCTAGGTACACCTCTGACACTCTAGGTGCCCTCTGACATCCCTGATACACCCCCCAACACTCCAGGCACACTGACACCCCCAGGCACACCTCTGACACTGCCAGGCACACCCCAGACACCCCAAGCACCTCTGACACTCCCAGGGCACACCTCTGACACTCCCCAGGCACACCTCAGACACCCCAGGCACCTGCTGACACTCCCAGGCACACCTCTGACACCCTAGCACACCTCTGACACTCCCAGGCACACCTCCGACACTCCCAGGCACACCTCCGACACTCTGTGCACACTTCTGACACTCCCCAGGTACACCTCCGACACCCCAGGCACACCTCTGACACTCCCCAGAACACCTCAGACACTCCCAGGCACACCTGACACTCCCCAGGCACACCTCTGACACTCCCAGGCACACCTCTGACACCCATACACCTTGACACTCCCAGGCACTCCACTGACATTCCTGGCACACCTCTGACACTCCCCAGGCAACGCTGACACCCCAGGCACACCCCTCTGACATCCCAAGCACACCTCTGACACTTCCAGGCACACCTGACACTCCCAGGCACACCTCCGACACTCCCAGGCACACCCCACACCCCAGGCACACCTCCTGACACTCCCCAGAGACACTCTGACACCCCAGGAACACCCCTGACACTCCAGGCACACCCCTGACACTCCCAGGCACACCTCTGACACCCCAGGCACACCTCTGACACTCCCCAGGCACACCTTGACACCCCAGGTACTCCACTGACATTCTCTGGCCACCCTGACACCCTAAGCACACCTCTGACACTCCCAGAGACACCTCCTGACACTCCCCAGGAACACCTCAGACACTCCCAGGCACACCACCTCTGACACTCCCAGGCACACCTCTGACACCCCAGGAACACCTCAGACACTCCCCAGGCACACCCTGACACTCCCAGGTACAACGCTGACACCCAGGCACACTCCGACAATCCCAGGCACACTTTCACACTCCAGGCACACCAGACACTCCCGTGCACCCCTGACACTCCCCAGGCACACCTCAGACACCGCCAGGCACACCTCTCGACACTCCCAGGCACACCCCAGACACTCCCAGGCACACCTCCGACACTCCCAGGTACACCTCTGACACTCCCAGGTACATCTCTGACATCCCAGGCACACCTTGAAACTCCCAGGTACTCCACTGACATTCCCTGGCACCCTCTGACACTCCCAGGCACCTCTTGACACTCCTGCACACCTCTGACACCCAAGGCACACCTCTGACACTCCCCAGGCACACCCTCTGAAACCCCAAGCTCCACTGACATTCCCTGGCACACCTCTGACACCCCCAGGCACACGTCCGACACTCCCAGACACCACTGACACTCCCCAGGCACATCTCAGACACTCCAAGGTGCACCTCTGACACTCCCCAGCCACACCCCTGACACTCCCTGGCACACCTCTGACAATCCATAGGCACCACACCCAAGGCGCACCTCTGACACCCAAGTGCACCTCTGACACCAGCACACCTCTGACACTCATAGGCACTCCACTGACACTCCCTGCACACCTGACACCTGAGGCACACCTGACACTGGCACACCTCTACACTCCCCAGGCACACCCTGACACCCCAGGACACTTCACACCCCAGGCACACCTCCGACACACCCAGGCACACCTCTGACACTCTAGGACACCTCTGACACTCCCAGGCACACCTCTGACACCCCAGGCACACCCCCAGACACTCCCAGGCACACTCGACACCCCAGGCACACCCTGACACCCCAGGCACACCTCTGACACTCCCAGGCACAACTCTGACACTCCCCAGGCACACCTCTGACACTTCCAGGTCACACTTGACACTTCCAGGCACACCAGACACTGCCAGGGACACCTCAGACACTCCAAGGCACACCTCTGACACCCAAAGTGCACCTCCTGACACCCCAGGCACACCTCTGACACTCCCCAGGCACACTCTGACACCCCAGGTACACCACTGACACCCCTGGCAACCCCTGACACTCCCAGGTACACCCTGACACTCCCAGAACACCCCAGACACCCCACACTTCTCACACCCTAGGCACACCTCTGACACTCTAGGCACCTCTCAGCCAATGTACACCTCTGACACTCCCAGGTACACCGCTGACACCCAGGCACACCCTGACACGTCAGGTACACCCCAGACACTGCCAGGCACACCCCTGACACTCCCAGGTACACCCAGACACTCCCCAGGCACACCTCAGACACTCCAAGGTGCACCCTCTGACACCCAAGGCACTGACACTTCAGGCACACCTCTGACACTCCCAGGCACACTCTACACCCCAGGCACACCTTGACACCCCAGGCACTCTGACTACATTCCCTGGTACACCTCTGACACTCCCAGGTACACGCTGACACTACCCAGGTACACCTCCACCCAGGCACACCTCTGACACCCCACACCCTCACACGCCCAGGCACACCTCCGACACCATAGCACATCTCTGACACTCCCAGGTCACACCTCCTGACACCCCAGGCACACCCCGACACTCAGGCACACCTCTCACACCCCAGCTCTCCTCTGACACTCCCCTGGAACCCTCTGACACTCCCCAGGCACACTCTTGACACCCCAGGCACACCTCACACACCCCAGGTACACCTCTGACACTCCCAGGCACACCCTGACCTCCCCAGGCACACCCTGACACTCCCAGGCACACTCTGACATCCATGTACACCTCTGACACTCCCAGGTACACCTCTGACACCCCAAGCACCCACTGACATTCCCTGGTACACCTCTGACACTCCCAGGTCCACGTCCGACACTCCCCAGATACACCCTCTGACACACCCCCACACCACTGACACCCCAGGCACACCCCAGACACCCCAGGTACACCTCTCACCCCAGGCACACCCCTGACACCTCTAGGCACCTCTGTCACCCCTGATACACCCCACCCCAGGCACACCGCTGACACCCCAGGCCAACGCTGACACTGCCAGGCACACCCCAGACACCAGGCACACCTCAGACACTGCCAGGTACACCTCAGACACCCAAGGTGCACCTCTGACACTCCCAAGTGCACCTCTGACACCCCAGGCACACCTCTGACACTCCAGGCACACCCCTGACACTCCCCAGGCACACCACTGACACCCCCTGGCACACCCCCACACCTGAGGCACACCCTGACACTCCCAGGCACACCCCAGACACTCCCCAGGCACACTTCTCACACCCCTAGGTACACCCCACACTCTAGTACCCTCCACACCCCTGGCACACCTCTGACACTCCCCAGGCACACCCTGACACCCCAGGCACACTCCGACACCCCAGGCACACCTCAGACACCCCAAGTGCACCCTTGACACCCCAGGACACCTACACCCCAGGCACACCTCTGACACCCCAGGCACACCCTGACACTCCAAGCACACTCTGACACTTGCAACCTCCGACACTCCCAGGCACACTGACACCCCAGGCACACCTCTGACACTCCCAGGCACACTTCACACCCTGGACACCTTGACAGGCACATCTTGACACCCCAGGCACACCCCTGACACCTCAGGGTACACCTCTGACACTCCCCAGGCACACCTCTGACACTTCCAGGCACACCCCTGACACTCCCAGGCACACCCTCAGACACTGCCAGGTACACTCAGACACTGCCAGATACCACACCCCAAGGTGCACCCCTGACACTCCAGGTGCACCTCTGACACCCCAGGCACACCACACCGCAGGCCTCTGACACCCCAGGCACTCCACTGACATTCTGGCACCCCTGACACCCCAGGCACACCTCTGACATTCCCAGGCACACCCAGACACCCCAGGCACACTTCTACACTCCCAGGTACACCTCTGACACTTAGTACCCTCTGACACTCCCAGGCACACCTCTAACACTCCCAGGCACACTTTGACACTCCCAGGTACTCGACTGACATTCCTGGTACACCCTCTGACACTCCCTAGGTACACCGCTGACACTGCCAGGCACACCTCCGACACTCCCAGGCACACCTCTGATATTCCTGCACACCCCAGGTACACCTCTGACACTTGTGCACACCTCTGACACCCCAGGTACACTCAGACACCCTAGGTGCACACCTCACACCTCAGTGCACACCTCACACCTCCAGTCTCCTGTGACACCCCTGAACACTCTCTGACACTCTCAGGTACACCTCTGACACTCCCCAGGCACACCTCAGACACCCCAGGCACACCTCTGACATCTCAGCACACCTCTGACACTCCCAGGCACACCCTGACACTCCAGCACCTCTGACACCCCAGGCACACCTCCGACACTCCCCAGGTACACCTCTGACACCCCAGGCCCACTGACACCCCTGGTACACCTCTGACACCCCAGCACACCCCTGACACCCCAGGCACACCTCCCCACACCCCAGGTACACCTCAGACACCCCAGGCACACCCCTGACACCCCAGGTACACCCCAGACACTCTCAGGTACACTTCTCACACTCCCAGGCACACCTGACTCCCAGGTACACCTCTGACACTCCCAGCACACTCTGACACTTTGTACACCTCTGACACTCCCCAGGTACACCCTGACACCCCACACCTCTGACACCCCAGGCACACCACTGACACTCCAGGCACACCTCTGACACTCCCAGGCACACCTCTGACACTCCCAGGTACACTCTGACACTCCAGTGCACACTTGTCACACGCCCAGGTACACCTCCCGTCACCCCAGGCACATCTTTGACACCCCAGGCACCTCTCTGACACTCCAAGGTACACCTGACACTCCCCAGGCACACCCTGACACCCCAAGCACTCCACCTGACATTCCCTGGCACACCTCTGACACCCCAGGTACATCTCTCACACTCCAGGCACACTCTGACTCTGCCAGGCACTCCACTGACACTCCCTGCACATCCCTGACACCCCAGGCACACCTCTGACACCCCAGGCACACCCCACACACCCCAGGCACACTCTCACACCCTAGGTACACCCTGACACCCTAGGTACCCCTCTGTCACCCCTGACACACTCTAACACTCCAGGCACACCGCTGACACTCCAGGCACACTGCTGACACTGCCAGGTACACCTCAGACACTGCCATACATCAGGCCACGACATTCCCAGGTAAACCTCAGACACCAAGGTGCACCTCTGACACTCCAAGTGCACCTCTGACACCCCCAGGCACACCCTGACACTCCCAGGTACACCTCAGACACTCCCAGGCACAACGCTGCACACTCCCAGGTACACCCTGACACTCCCAAGCACACCTCTGACACCCCAGGACACGTCCGACACTCCCAGATACACTTACACCCCAGGCACCTCCGACACTCAGGACACCTGACACTCCCCAGGCACACTCTACACCCCAGGTACACTCCCGACACCCCAGGCACACCTCTGACACTCCCAGGCACACCTCCGACACTCTCAGGTACACCTCTGACACCCCAGGCACACCCCAGACACTCTGCACACTCTCACACCTTCACACCCTCTGGCACCCCAAGCACACCCCTGACACCCCAGGACACACCTCACACTCCCAGGCACACCTCTGACACCCCAGGCACACCCTTGACACTCCAGGCACTCCACTGACATCTCCCTGGCACACCTCTGACACTCCCAGGTTCAACGCTGACACTGCCAGGCACACCTGACACTCCCAAGAACACCTCCGACACCCCAGGCACACTTCATACCCCAGGCACACCTCCGACACTCCCAGGCACACCTTGACACCCCAGGCACACCTCTGACACTCCAAGGCACACTCTGACACTCCCCAGGCACAACCTGACACTCCCAGGCACACCTCTGACACTCCCCAGTACACTGACACTCACAGGTACACCCCTGACAATTCCCAGGTACTCCACCACATTCCCTGCACACTCTGACACTCCCTGGTATACCTCTGACACTCCCCAGGTACACCTCTGACACCCTAGGTACACCTCCACACTCCCAGGGCCACCTCTGACACTCCCAGGTCCGCCTCCGACACTCTCCATGTACAACCTGACACTCCCAGGTAAACCTCCGATACCCTAGGTACACCCTCTGACACCTCAGGTAAACCTCTGACACTCCTAGGCATTCTCTGACATTCCGTGTGACACCCTCTGACACCCCAGGTACACCCCAGACACCCCCTGGCACACCCTGACACTCCCAGGTACAACCTGACACTCCCAGTACACCTCCTGACACTCCCAGGTACACCTCTGACACTCCCAGGCACACCTCTG
>NW_024721318.1:0-11743 GCF_018991925.1 Homarus americanus | reverse complement strand
GTTGTCTGTTACGTTTTTATTTGGGGGTGGTTGTCTGTTACGTTTTTATTTGGGGGTAGTTGTCTGTTACGTTTTTATTTGGGGGTAGTTGTCTGTTACGTTTTTATTTGGGGGTAGTTGTCTGTTACGTTTATATTTGGGGGGTGGTTGTCGGGGTTGGCGTCTTTTGGTGCCCGAGTGGGTGATTTGTGTTTTGTAAGGGTTAGTTAGCCCGTCTGTCAGTCTGTGTCTCTGTCTGCCAGTTTTTTTCACACACTGTCTGTCTGTCTGTCTGTGTTGTAGGGAGAGTTGTGTTGTGTTGTATTGTCGGGAGAGTTGTGTTGTGTTGTATTGTAGGGAGAGTTGTGTTGTGTTGTATTGTATTGTAGGGAGAGTTGTGTTGTGTTGTATTGTAGGGAGAGTTGTGTTGTGTTGTATTGTAGGGAGAGTTGTGTTGTGTTGTATTGTATTGTATGGAGAGTTGTGTTGTATTGTAGGAGGAGTTGTGTTGTTTTGTATTGTTGGAAGAGTTGTGTTGTGTTGTGTTGTATGGAGAGTTGTGTTGTGTTGTATTGTCGGGAGAGTTGTGTTGCAAGGTTGGTATTGTAGGGAGAGTTGTGTTGTGGTTGTATTGTAGGAGTTATGTAAGCAGTGTGGTATTGTAGGGAGAGTTGTGTTGTATTGTGGTCAGGCGGAGAGTTGTGTTGTGTTGTATTGTCGGGGAGAGTTGTGTTGTGTTGTGGGCTGTAGGGAGAGCTGTGTTGTGTTGTATTGTATAGAGTTGTGTTGTGTTGTATTGTCGGGGAGAGTTGTGTTATGTTGTATTGTAGGGAGAGTTGTGTTGTATTGTAGGGAGAGTTGTGTTGTGTTGTATTGTAGGAAGAGTTGTATTGTATTGTATTGTAGGGAGTGTTGTGTTGTATTGCAGGGAGAGTTGTGTTGTGTTGTATTGTAGGGAGAGTTGTGTTGTGTTGTATTGTAGGGAGAGTTGTGTTGTGTTGTGTTGTGTTGTATTGTAGGGAGAATTCTGTTGTTCTGTATTGTAGGGAGAGTTGTTTTGTGTTATTTTGTAGGGAGAGTTGTGTTGTATTGTATTGTAGGGAGAGTTCTGTTGTACTGGATTGTAGGGAGAGTTATGTTGTGTTGTATTGTAGGGAGAGTTGTGTGGTGTTGTATTGTAGGGAGAGTTGTGTGGTGTTGTATTGTAGGGAGAGTTGTGTTGTATTGTATTGTAGGGAGAGTTGTATGGTGTTGTATTGTAGGGAGAGTTGTGTTGTATTGTAGGAGGAGTTGTGTTGTTTTGTATTGTTGGAAGAGTTGTGTTGTGTTGTATTGTAGGGAGAGTTGTGCTGTGTTGTATTGTAGGGAGAGTTGTGTTGTTGTGTTGTGTTGTAGGGAGAGTTGTGTTGTCTTGTACTGTAGGAGTTGTGTTGTGTTGTGTTGTATTGTTGGAGAGTTGTGTTGTGTTGTATTGTAGGGAGAGTTGTGTTGTGTTGTATTGTAGGGAGAGTTGTGTTGTGTTGTGTTGTGTTGTAGGGAGAGTTGTGTTGTCTTGTACTGTAGGGAGAGTTGTGTTGTGTTGTGTTGTATTGTTGGGAGAGTTGTGTTGTGTTGTATTGTTGGGAGAGTTGTTGTGTTGTGTTGTATTGTAGGAGAGTTGTGTTGTGTTGTATTGTAGGGAGAGTTGTGTTGTGTTGTGTTGTAGGGAGAGTTGTGTTGTCTTGTACTGTAGGGAGAGTTGTGTTGTGTTGTGTTGTATTGTTGGGAGAGTTGTGTTGTGTTGTATTGTAGGGAGAGTTGTGTTGTGTTGTATTGTAGGGAGAGTTGTGTTGTGTTGTGTTGTGTTGTAGGGAGAGTTGTGTTGTCTTGTACTGTAGGGAGAGTTGTGTTGTGTTGTGTTGTTGGGAGAGTTGTGCTAGGGTTGTATTGTTGGGAGAGTTGTGTGTTGTGGGGTTGTGTTGTGTTGTAGGGAGAGTTGTGTTGTGTTGTATTGTAGGGAGAGTTGTGTTGTGTTGTGTTGTGTTGTAGGGAGAGTTGTGTTGTTTTGTACTGTAGGGAGAGTTGTGTTGTGTTGTATTGTTGGGAGAGTTGTGTTGTGTTGTATTGTAGGGAGAGTTGTGTTGTATTGTATTGTAGAGAAAGACAAACAAATAGACAGACAGACAGGGGCAAGCATACAACTGGAGACAGACAGACAGACAGAGAGACACAGACGGACGGACAGACAGACAGACAGAAATACAGACAGACAGACAGAAATACAGACAGACAGACAGAGATAGAAAAAGAGCAAACAGACATACAGAATAACGACAGACAGAAAGAGACGAACAGACATAAACAGACAGACAGACAAATAACAGACAGACAGACAGAGTAGTGAGAATGAGACAAAGAGAAAGTAACAGAGACAGACACAGGCACACAGAGACAGACATACAGCCTGACAGGGAGACATCGAGATATATAGACAGACAGACAGAGATAAATCGTCAGAGACATACAGACAGACAGACAGACAGACAGACAGAGAGAGACTGAAAGACATACAGAGACAGACGAACAGACAGACATAGACAAACAGACAGACAGAGTGAGAAAGGCAGACAGACAGAATGAGAAATGCAGACAGACAGACACACAGACAGACACAAACAGGTACAGCCTGACAGAGAGACAGACAGATATGCACAGATAGACGGACAGACAAACAGGCAGACAGACAGATAGAAAGAGACAGACAGAGAGCAGACAGACAGAGAAAGATGCAGAGACAAACAGACAGACATAGACAGAAAAAGTGAGTAACTCGGACAGACAGACAGACAGACGGACAAAGGCAGATAGACGGAGATAACAAATCCTCACTAAGGAATCCTGTCCTATAAATCAACATACCCGACCTCCCTCCCACAACAAAAAATAAATGAATAAATAACAAAATAAAAATAACTAAATAAATTAATAAATAAACAAAATAATAAATAAATAAAAGAAAATAAAATACCAACCAACCCCCAGACACAACCCCCCCCACCCCAGACACAACTCCCCCACCCCAGACACAACCCCTCTCCCCCAGACACACCCCCCCAGACACAACCCCCACCCCAGACACAAGCCCCTCCCCACAGACACACCCCCTCCCCAGGACACAACCCCACCCCAGACACAAGCCCCCTCCCCCCAGACACAACCCCCACCCCCAGAGACACAACCCCCACCCCAGACACAACCCCCCCCCCAGACACACAACCCCACCCCAGACACAATCCCCACCCCAGACACAACCCCCCTCCCCAGACACAACCCCCCCCCAGACACAACCCTCCCCCAGACACAACCCCACCCCCAGACAAAGCCGCACAGAAATACTTACAATTCTCCAGAAGCAACCCAAGCATACCCAACCACCCCTCCCTAGCAAAACCTAACACACACAGGCAGACAGACAGAGACAGTCAGACAAACAGAGACAGTCAGGCAGACAGAGACTGGCAGCCAAACAGGGAGACAGACATAGACAGTTAAACTGACAGACAGAGAGCGATAGACAAGAAAGTCAGAGATTGACAAGACAGAAAAACAGACAGATAGACACAGACAGAGACAGACAAACAAACAGTCAAAGACAGACATACAGACAAAAAACAGACAGACACGGACAGAGACCGACATTGTGAGAAAGACAGAGAAGCTGAGACAGATAGACAGGCAGTGACACACAGACAGACAGAGACCAACAGACAGACGGACAGACAGTCAGATAGATAAACAAAGACAAACAGACAGACAGACAGAAAGTGATAGACAAACTTCTGTCTGTCTGTCTCCGCTTTGCCTTATCTAATGTTTCTACTTATCTGTGTGTGTGTGTGTGTGTGTTTTTCTGTTTGTCAATCTCTCTCTCTCTCTCTCTCTCTCTCTCTCTCTCTGTCTGTCTGTGTCTGTCCGTCTGACTCTATCTTTCTTGTCTGTCTCTCTCTATCTGTCAGTCTAGTTGTCTATGTCTGTCTTTCTGTCTCTCTGACTGTCTCTGTTTGTCGTGTCTGTCAGTCTATCACTGTCTCTGTCATTCTGTCTGTCTGTTTATTTGTCTGTCTGTCAGTCTGTTTGTCCTTCTGTATTTGTCTCTTATTCATTGTCTGTCAGTCTCTCTTTTGTCTGTCTGTCTGTCTGTCTTTCTCACTCTGTCTGTGTTTGTCTGTCTATTCTCTGCCTGTCTGTTTATCTTCGTCTATCTGTTTTGTCTGTCTCTGTCTGTCTGTCCGTGCTTCTCACTTTTTCTGTCTATGTCTGACTGTTTGTCTCTGCGTCTTTTTCTCTCTGTCTTTTTCTTTCTATCTGTCTGTCTGTCTGTCTGTTTGTGTGTCCGTCTGTCTCTGCATATCTGTCTGTCAGGCTCTGTCTGTTTGTGTCTGTCTGTCTGCATTTCTCATTCTGTCTGTCTGCTCTTACTGTTTCTATCTGCCTGTATGTCTGTCTCTGTTTGTATGTGTCTGTCTGTCTGTGTCACTTTCTCTTTGTCTCATTCTCTCTGCTGTCTGTCTGTTTGTCTCTTTCTGTCTGTCTTTTGTCTGCTTGTCTGTCTGTTCTCTTTCTTTTTTTATGTGTCTCTGTATTTCTGACTCTGTCTGTCTCTGCCTGTCTGCTTTCTCACTCTGTCTGTCTGTTTGTCTGTCTAACTTTCTGCCTTAATTTGTCTGTCTATCTGTCTATCTGTCAGTCTGTCTGTCCACCCGTCTCTGTGTGTCTCTATGTCTGTCAATCTTTCTCCGTTTGTATGCTTGCCCCTGTATGTCTGTCTGTTTGATTGTATCTGTCCATCTGACTGTCGGTTTCAGTTTCTGTGTGTCTGTCTTATTCTTTCTGTCTGTCTGTCTATCTGTCTGTCTATTTGTGTGTCTTTCTCTACAATTCAACACAGCTACAATACTACACAACACAACTCTCCCTACAATACAAGACACAACACAACGAATTATGTATGTCTCTTCTCTGTCTGTCAGATTGTTCAATTTTCAATTTCAATTTCAATTGTTTATTCCTTGATAGAGGAAGCGGGATCCTAGTGCTGTCACTAGGTACCCCTGTACAATGACACCAGAATCATCTGGCAAGTGTGAAAAGTATATACAGTATAAATATTATAAAGGGGCTTACTAAAGCCTAAGGAAGGAAGGATATTCCTTTAACACATAATCAATATTATTTACAAAATATCTGGCCAGTATTGGGAGGATCATCGTGTCTCCGTCAGGGGGTCGTGGAGTGGTGGTCCAGCAGGCGTCACGGAAGCGTTGTGTGTGGGGACATCTTAGGAGGTAGTGAATAAGGGTGCGGCTGTCGGGTCTTCTGCATAACGCACAAGAGCGTTGCTCAGGGGATGTGGGGATACCAATCTCCCAAGCAAAGTCATACCCAATGATGATACGGGCAGCAATCACGTCCCCCTTCCGCGACCCTTTCCCGTAGACGTACGAGAGGTCAGGAAGTTTACGGAGGACATCGTACCATGTGGACGGGGAGTCCAGGGGGATGGCTGCTTCCTGAGCTTCTCTCTGTTTGCGGCGGATTTGGGTCCTAATCTGTAAGAGTGTTCGAGGAACAACGTAGTCAGGTGTGGCCTTGTTGCAGCCAGTCTTGGCAAGGTCATCTGCTGCCTCATTCCCCAAGATACCGACATGACTGGGTATCCATAGGAATGTCACAGGGCGGCCTGCATCCTGAAGTGTGGATGATAACCCTCGTATTCGGAGGATGAGGTCCTTATTTTCCCCAGATCCAAATGCGATCCCGTTGAGAGCAGACCTGGAATCGCAGCAGACAAGCAAGGGGCAGAAACCATCTGCTTCTTCCTCAGCGAGAAGGGCAGCAAGGAGGGCTATTAGTTCAGCCTGAGTGGAGGATGCCCCGTCACAAACTCTGAGAGACAGTTTGATAGGCTTTTATATCTTTCTGTGTTTCTGTCGGTTTGTCTGTGTGTTTGTTGTCTGTCTCTCCCTGTCTGCCTCTGACTGTCTGTCTGTCTCCGCTCGTCTCTTTGTCTATCTGTCTTTTCTCTGTCTGTCTGTCTATCTGGTTGTCTGTCTCTGTGTGACTGTATGTTTGTTGTCTGTCTCTCCCTGTCTGCCTCTGACTGTCTGTCTGTCTCCGCTCGTCTGCTTGTCTGTCTGCCTGTGTGTGTGTGTGTGTGTGTGTGTGTAGTCTTTCACTGTCTGTCAGACTGTCTCTGTTTCTGTCTGTGTGTCTGTGTCTTTATCGCTCTGCCTGTCTGTCTCTGTCTGTCTGTCTGTGTCGCAACCCCCCCCCTTTCTACACTACCATACCCTACCCCACAGCACACTACCCTACACCACACCACACTACCACACACCACACCACACTACCACACACCACTACCACACACCACACCACACTACCCTACACCACAGCACACTACCACACACCACACCACACTACCCTACACCACAGCACACTACACTGCCCTACACCACAGCACACTACACACCCTACACCACACTACCCTACCCTACACCACACACACCACACGGCATCTTCGTGGTGTAGATTAACAAGTATAAACCTTTTTCTTCTCTATTTTCAATTTATTTGTTTTTTTTTCGCCCCCCAGGCCCCGTTGTGGGTCGTTTGACCTGTGCCCGGGTGGGCTAATTCCCGTAATAAGAAACAAGAAAGAAAAGAAGACCAAAAAAACCAGGCACTTACATACCCGAGTTATCAGTTTAAGTGAGCCTCGAACTGGTCCCGGCGGTGGTACGTAGTTCGTCAGGCCACCGCCGGGGGTCTACTGTCGGCATCTCTGAAAGTCTATTTATGTTACAGTTGTTGATTTTGTTGTTTTTCTTTAATAATTCATATATTTACGTAGTTTTCTCAGGATTTGTATGAATTTATACTCAAATAGCAGTTACAACTGTGTTGACGCTGTGTAGTGTGTATGGCCCTTTTACAGCTCTCGTCAGGCTTGACCGCTGTCACCCAAACTGAAACAGATAACTCCATTGACCCACCACGTAACCATAACGTATCTGATTGAGTTGTTAAACAACAGGAACACTTTGGTAAAAGAAGAAATAATAACAACTTGGAACATTTGTAGGAATCTGTCAGTCAGTCTGTCTGTCTCTGTCTGTGTGTGTCTCAGTCTCTGTCTGTCTTTGTATCTCAATCTCTGTCTGTGTGTCTGTGTCTGTTTCTTTCTGTCTGTCTGTCTGTTTGTCTGTGACAGACAGACAGAGACAAAGACAGACAGGCAGAGACAAGCAGAAAACTGACAGACAGACAGAGAAAGAAAGGGACAGACAGAAACAGAGAGACGGAGACATAGCCTAACATATAGACGAAAGAGACAGACAGACAGGCAGAGACAGACAAGGCGGGCAGACAAGCAGACATAGAAAGACAGATACAGATAGACAGACATAGAAAAATAGAGGCAGAAAATCAGAAAGACAGACAGAGATCGATATTGTGAGACAGACTGGCAGAAACAGTCAGACACAGAGACACAGACAGAGACAGACAATGAGACAGACAGAGAGAAGCAGATAAACAGAGAAAGACAGACAGACTGACATACTTTGTCTTTCTGTACGTCTGTATTTCTCATTCTGTATGACTTTCTCACTCTGCCTGTCTGCGTTTGTCTGCCGGTCTGTTTGTCTCCGTCTATCTGTCTGTCTGTCCATGTTTCTCACTTTTCTGTCAATGTATGACTGTTTGTCTGTCTACTTTGTCTGTCTCTCTTTCTATCTGTCTGTTCGTCTATCTCTGCATATCTGTCTATTTGTCTGTCAGTGTCTGTCTGTCTGCATTTCTCATTCTGTCTGTCTGCCTTTCTCACTCTGTTTTTCTGTTTGTCTATGTCTGTCTGTTTGAATGTCTGCCTTTGCCTGTCTGTGTCTGTCTGACTGTCTCTGACTGTTTGTCTTTCTGTCTCTGTTTGTCTGTCAGTCTCTGTCATTTTCTATCTGTCTCTGCCTGCTAGATAACAAGAACATGTTATTTCTTTACAAAGCAGAGTTTGAGTTGAGGCGGAACAACCAGAAAAATGTTCCAAGTTTGTTATAATTTCATCTTTCACCAAAGTGTTCCTGTTATTTAACAACTCAATCAGATACGTTACGCTCCTCCTGACACTCTCCTCCTGACACTCTCCTCCTGACCTCTCCTCCTGACACTCTCCTCCTGACACTCTCCTCTCCTCCTGACACTCTCCTCCTGACACTCTCCTCTCCTCCTGACACTCTCCTCCTGACAACCTCCTCCCTAAACTACCTCATCTCTCCTCAGTGCCTTTCAGAGCTCTGATAGAGTTATGGCCTCAGCTTCATATTATCGTTGCGACTCTATACAACTCTATCGTCTTTTCCTTCCGCTATCATTCGCTCTATTACGTGGTGAGTCAATGTTTTGTCTGTTTCAGTTTGGGTGACAGCGGTCGAGCCTGAGAAGAGCGCCGGACCTTCTTATTTACGGCGATTCCTTCTTTATCTTGAGTTATTAGCCAAGATTGTCTGTCTCTCCCTGTCTGCCTCTGACTGTCTGTCTGTCTCCGCTCGTCTGTTTGTCTGTCTGTATGTCTTTCTGTCTGTGTCTTTCGGTGTGTTTGTCCGTTTGTCTGACGGTTTCTGTCTGTTTCTGTGTGTCTGTCTGTTTAATGTCTGTCTGTCTGTGTCCGTCCGTCTGTCTGTTTTTCTAACTGTCTCTGTTTGTCTGTCTGTCTACAAATCCTCCCTAAGGAATCCTATCCTATAAATCAACATACCCGACCACCGCCCCCCCCCACCCCCCAACAAAAAATAAATAAATAATTAACAAAATAAAAATAAATAAATAAATTAATAAATAAAAAAATAAAAAATAAAATAAAATAATAAATAAATACAATAAAATAAAATACCAACCAACCTCCAAACACAGCAACACCCCCCCTCCCCCCCAGACAAAGCCGCACAGAAATACTTACAATTCTCCATACCCAACCTCAGCGACAACCCTCTCAATAAAAACAACCTAACTCAACAACTCCCTTCAACAAAAAACAGACAGACAGACAGAGAGACAGAACAGACAGCCAGAGACCGACATAGTGGAAAGACAGAGAGGCTGAGACAGAGAGGCTGAGACAGAACGAGACAAACACAGACACAGACAGACAGTGACAGACATTGTAAAAATAGACTGGCAGACAGAGACAGACTGACGGACAGACAAACAGAGATACAAAGACAGACAGAGACTGAGAGACAGACGGACAGAGACAGTTAGACAAACTAACTCTACCAAAGCACCAATCACCTACTGCGGCACCAAGAGACGCCAACCCCAGTAAATAGAAACCCTCCTCCTGGGTCGTTTGATCTGTGCCCGGGTGGGCTAATTCCCATTAAAAAAAAAAAGCACTTCCATACCCAAGTGATCAGTTTAAGTGAGCAACTGGCTGGGCCCAGCCTCGAACTGGTCCCGGCGGTGCTAGACGTAGTTCGTCAGGCCACCGCCAGGGGTCTACTGTCGGCTTTTCTGAAGGTGGTTTTGTTGTTTTTCTTTAATAATTCATATATTTTCGTAGTTTTTCTCAAAATTTGTTTGAATTTATACTCCAATAGCAGAGTTACAATTGTATTGAAGCTGTGTGTGGCCCTTTTACAGCCAATCTTGGCTACTAACTCAAGATACACTTGTGTGTGCGTGTTTGACTGTCGTGTGTATGAGTGTCGTGAATCATGAAGAAATTTTGCAAGAACCTTTACCAAAACACATACAAAAGAATACCAAACAGTTATAAACAACAGCGCCACGGTAACTCTGCTATTTGAGTTTAAAATCACGTTAAGAACTGCGAAAATAAATCAATTATTGAAGAAAAACTGCAAAAATACCACATGTAACATAAATACAACTTCTGGAATGTTGATTAATGTCCCCCTGGCGGTGGCCTGGCGAACTAGGTACCACCGTGGGGGGGGTCACAGCTTCCATGGTAAACACTTTAAATATTATGAGTGTCTCTCACCCACAATGGAGAGGCCTACCAAGTGCACTCTCACCACCGCTGTCTACACCTACACTATGGTTACTCACACGAGCCAGAAGCACCGGACATGGAGTAGAAAAATTGTCCTCGTTGCAGATATTAGAGATGGTGACGTCATCGTGTGGGTAGCAACGGACCCTGGTGTTATGGTGAAGTAATGGTGAGGTGATGGTGATAGTAAAAGAGATGGTGAATAGATGGTGAAGTTCTTGGGAAGGCCACAGTGAGGTAACGATGAGAATGGTGATATTATGGTGAAATGATGGTGAGGTGAAAGGAATGATGGTGACGTAATGGTGAGATATAAGAGAAGAGGTGATGGTGAGTTTTAATGGTGATGTGGTAGGGTGATGGTGAGAGTTTATAAAGCGTAATGGTCCGGGTTTACAAGCTTTTACATATACGTGAACGCTTTAAGATTGTAACACACACACACACACACACACACACACACACACACACACACACCATTTTTATCCTTCATATCCCGAGAAAATTTACTCAACTAAAATAAATAACTATGACCTGGAACCTGGACCACTATGTTATGCTGTAAAAATAAACTCCTAACTAGACCCCGCACAAGGTACCATGTCTTATGGTCCTGTCCAGCAGTCACTTATCTTATTATCTTACCAAAATTTGAATATTTTACTCTTATTACTTTGTTTTTCTTATCTTCTCTTATCTTAGGTGTTTATCTGTGTTTTCTTTGTTTAAAGGATTTTATGTTTATTATTTTATGCTTATCTACTGATGCCAAGTTACCACCAGTCTCTCAGTGAAGTAATGCCTTTTCCCGTTTACCCTTCCTCCCGCACACCAACACTCCCTCACATCAATTCTTCACCCACAACACTGCCCACACAATAACACTCCCCCACACCCCCTACACACTCACGACACTTGTCATGAAATATCGCCTCTTCTTCTCTAAATACACAATAGATCGACTTGTTGCCAGCCCCACATAATAATATACCATT
This sequence comes from Homarus americanus, assembly GCF_018991925.1. Lineage (NCBI taxonomy): Eukaryota > Metazoa > Arthropoda > Malacostraca > Decapoda > Nephropidae > Homarus > Homarus americanus. The sequence goes on along the minus strand of NW_024721318.1, from coordinate 718 downwards.
GTCCTTCACTCCTCCTATCACGTACGTCTGGGTGATAAGAATATATGTGGATAAATACACGTAAATATTAGTGACACCGACAATAATATTCTCATACATATTAGAATATTCTCTTGTCGATACCTACCCTCTTAATATTTTAATTTATGTCATATGATATGGGTATAATTAAATACATACACATATTGTATATACCAACAACATGAATACATATCCCGTCTGCCTATACCACCCTCTTAAGCGTCAGTATTGAGTATTTCTTAACTACTATTGACATATTGAGTATACAACACGACACAGACCTTGGGAGGGGACAGGAAGTAGTATACAGTACAGGTTATTCACATCACGTACACACCTGTCCCGTAAAAGAGGATATATGACCATCCTCTCCTCTATAGCCATCATAACACATGCGAGGTCCGCAATACATAAATAGTCCAGGATGTCCCGCACTTCACCCCGACATCCAAGTCCCTAACTGGGTTAATCTTTAACTTGGTGACACTATAAAATGGACGGGAACCTTCAGCACACCGGCGAGAAGGATCCCTAGGAGGTAATAGCGACTTGAACTGGGGGCCTTCAAGACGCCGCCAAGAGGGTCTTCAGTTAGCCACGTTCACTCCTTAATATATGTGGAGAAAAACTTCCTCTTCAATACATCATGGTGCGTGTGTGATATTTTAAGTCCATTCAGAAATAGTGTTAAATCTAT
>NW_024721317.1:0-10428 GCF_018991925.1 Homarus americanus | reverse complement strand
TATGGCACTGAATGTTACACAGTATTTCATTTACATTATTTGTTCATTTCTATACATAAAGGGTAACTTATTCACAAATGCGTGAGTACAGGCGTGTGAGGCAGTATGTCTGGCCTCACACTTTGTTATTCACATTTACGTGAGAGGTAGTCAAGCACATTGCGTATTTGGTTCTGTACATGAGAATTGATATAGTTACTAAGTGCAAAAAAGCGGATACAATCTTAATATGTCGGCTATCTTGCCATTAGAGATGAAGTGTTGTGCCATTTCACACACAGTGTGCTTGGACCTGTCCCTAAAAGGTTCTATCTTCACACAGTCGAGGACGTAGTGTTCAAGTGTGTGGCCATATGTATGGCCACACACACTTTACATTTAGTTTTGTTTACATCTGCTTGAGGAACATACTGCCAAAGGTACTTATATCCTAACCTTAATCTAGCGGTTACAACATCTTGTAATCTAGTGATCTTGTTACTTGCTCCATATACATGTTTCACTTGATACATCTCATCATGGTAACCTATGGATCGACTAGTGCCTGTTTGCACTTGTCTACTTGCGTCAAACTCATCAATAAGTTCTTTCCTAATTACAGTTTTAAGGGTTCTTTTTGACAGACCCAAATTGCATTCAACGGTGTCTTTGTTAGACGCAAGTTTGGCGAGGGCATCAACTCTGTCATGTTTTATGAGGCCTATGTGAGAGGGGATCCACAACAGTTTGACCTTGACACCCCGGTCAACAAGGCACGCATATTTGTGTCTGGCTTCAGAGGCAAGAGCGTGACAACCTGAGTCGAGAGTGCCAAGGGCAAGTAGTGAGGATAGAGAGTCAGTGGAGAACAAGGAGTGATTGGAGAGGGGAGAAGATGAAAAATTTAGAGTGGAGGGAGAGAAGAGAGAGGAGAAATTAGAGGAGAAAAAGGGGGAGAGAGGTATAGGGTAAGAAGGGAGAGGGAAGGGGTAAAGGGGGAGAAGGAGTAGAGGTAAGAACGGGTGAACAGGAAAGACGAGACAGAGGAGGAGGAAAAGACGAGGAACATGGAAGAAGGGAAGGAGGATAATGGATAAAGAAAAAATGGGGGGGGGGAGAGGAGGAAAGAAAAGACACGAGAGGAACCACTTGGGTCATATAAAAGGGTTAAAATTAATATATTATGATACTCAACTCCTTCTTACTCACAAGACACATCCGCAGCCTGTGTGAGTCTCAGTAAGTCTGAAAAAACCTGTGTACATAGACACGTGTGCAGATGTAATATAAAATTCTGTAGGTCAACTAGTACGTGTGCAGGTGTAGTAGAAACATGTGTGAGCTGGATTGACACGTTCAGATGTACTAGACACGTGTACAGGTGTGGTGGTGTAGGGGGGTGTCCCAGGCTCAGTCAGAACAATGTGGTTGACACACGTAACATGACATGACACCACCACGCCATCCCTCCCGTCACACCTGTCATATCGTCACTGAAATCGTCATCAGTCTAGAATTACATAGCAATTTTGGCCTTTACAACATTGTGAGTGTACTGAGGAGTAAAGAGTGTACTGGCAAAATAATTTGTTGCTTTCCAGGTCCTGCACTGACCAACGCACTAGTTGTCAACATGATATCATTAAAATGTTATGCTATTCTGCATAAATTCCTTAGGTTAGTTTTACGCGTTATGCATTTCATATATTGTGTGTGTGCGCGTGTGCGCGCGTGTGCGTGTTCGCACACAGGGAGGTGAAATGCGTCTAGTGTAGCAGCATTATGTTAGTGTTAAGGTGCAAGTACTGCTTGCTCCCTCTCGCTTTCAGCTACCGCCGCTGGCGAGCCCTCGCGAGGAACAGGGAAGCAACTTGCATAAGTCTTCCCCTGCCAGTAAACAGCCTCTTCACCATCAAAACCCCTGTTGTCTCTCCACGTGGCAACACACGGTAACTGGGTGCCTCGTGGGCCCAGGCTAGACCAGCATATGGATACGTCCAGGCGCCTACCGACCACCTACCCGCTGCCTTGCGGATTAACCTTGGTAGGTATAAAGCTACGAAAGTTAATCCGGAACGAAAAATCTGCGGTGGAACCCCGCAAGACGCAGACATACTTACAGAGCTCCATCAAGATCCCAACCAGCCCATCATACTTCTCATCATCATCAAAATCCCTATACCCCAAAAATTCCTCTGGCGTCGGACGAGTGGCGACGGGTACAGGCAGAGATGACTGTCGGGAGTCTCTAGTCACAACTCTGCACATGGGCGGCAAAGATAAAATGGTCGTTTATGCACCGAGATCTAGGCAGCAGTGCAATCCGATCCTATCTGTGCGACTGAGCAGCCCTTTCGAGGTGACATTCTACTCACCCCACATGGGGAGGGGGCTAGAAAAGGTGCCCCAAACATAGGCTGCCTAAAAAACCAACCTCCCTGAGCAACCGCACCAAGTAAGGTCTTCCTTATGCGCTCGAAAACACAATCAAAATCACAGATCCAAGCAAAGACAAACTATACAACCTCTTATGATCGCTGCATGGAATGTCAGGACCCTTGTGGATACTGGCACAAATAAGCATCCTGAAAGATGAACCGCTCCTGTAGCAAAAGAGCTGGCTAGGTATAACATCTACATAGCAGCCATTAGTGAGTCACGGGTCCCTGACGAGGGTCAACTCACAGAATGGGGGTCTGGCTATACCTTCTTCTGGAAGGGTAAGCCTACTGTGAAGAGAAACGGCATTTATGGAGTTGGCTTTGTCATTCGCTAACACATCCTACACAGGCTAACTGAAATGCCTATTGGGATCAACGAGCGCCTCATGACTGAATCACTCACGTCATATCTTTTTCATTAGTGCATACGCCCCATCACTGGATGAGGAGGATGTCATCAAAAAGGCATTTTACACCGACCTCGACAGAGTGCTAATCTTTCTCCTCAGAGAAGACAAGGTTGTGCTCCTTGGCGACTTCAATGCCAGACATGCTGACATTTGGCAGAGAACCACAAGGAGAAATGGACTAGACGAGTGGAGTCCCAACGGCCTACTCCTCCTCAGCAAGTGTGCTGCACACAGCCTCACTATCAGCAATACCTTGTTTAGGCAGGCTGACAAGTTCAAGGGTTCATGGCAACACAAACGATCCAAACACTGACATCTCATTGACTACATCACTGTGAGAGAAAAAGATCGCCGAGATGTCCTCATCACCCGTGCCATGCATCGCTCAGACCACTGTGACACTGATTATCGGCTCGTCAGAGCCAAGATCTCACTTCAAGTCACCCCAAAATGGCAAAGGCAGCAAGCCTCCAGAAGAGGTTTTAACATTAAACGTCTGGAGGATTCAGCGGTAGCACATGCTTTCAGAGAGCAGCTCGAACATGGGCTGATAAACAACCCGACAACAAAAAACCCAAATCCTAGTGCCGAATGGGGAGAGACCCTCGGCCAGATCGAAGGAATACACCAGGACTGGTTTGATGAAAAATGACCCGACAATCAATGTACTCATCGATGATAACGTGTTGCTTTAACTGACTGGCAGAACAACTCTCAGTCTCGGACCAAAGCTGACATCTTCCGCAAGAATAAAGCAGCTGCCCAGAGGGAACTTTCAAACTAAAAAACGAATAGTTTAAAAATAAAGCATGTGAAACACGAAAAAATTGCAGATGAGCAAAGATGTGCAAATTTTTCAATTACACAAACATTTTACGGGCCAATCACTTGTGGCACAGCCCCACTCCGCTCATCCGACGGTAACTCCATAATTAAAGATGATGAAGGTCTCTGTCAGTGCTGGAGAGAGCACTACCATTCACTACTCGACCGAAACATCGATGTGGATGTCCTGACTACCCAGCAGGTCCCTCAGCATCCAGAGCTGACCCACCTCAGCTATCCTCCATCCCTGGATGAGGTAGCTACTGCCATCAAACCGATGAAAAATAACAAAGCCTCAGGGCCTGATGGAATCCCAGCCGAGGTGTATAAAGCAGAAGGACCTCTGCATATCAGCCGTCTCCACTCTCTCTTGGAGAATACAATGGAAAAGAAGGAAATCCCCCAATTTCTTAAAGACGCCTTCATTGTCAATATTTATAAGAACAAGGAAGATCAGTCAGACTGTGGCAACTACCGCGAGATTTCGCCGATGTCCGTAGCTGGCAAGATTATTCTCCCGAGTCCTCCCAAACAGACTTCTTTCTGAGGCGGAAAACTTCCTCCCAAAATCTCATTGTGGCTTTAAACCATCACGTGGCACCACTGACATGACCTTTGCTGCCCATGAGATACAGGAAAAGTAAAGAGAACAGCGTTGTGACATATACACGGCTTTCATCGACCTTACCAAGGCCTTCGAATCGGTCAATAGGGAAGCCCTCTGGTGGACCCTCAGCCATTTTGGTTGCCCACGAAAATTCATCGCCATTGTGAGGCAACTCCACGATGGCATGAACAGCAGTGTCCTGCACAATGGCACCCAGTCTGAGTTCTTTCCCATCCAAACGGAAGTTAAACGAGGGTGCGTACTGGCACCAACTCTATTTTCCATTTTCTTGGCTGCCTTCCTTACTCGTGCCAGCGCCAAATTAGCCGGCGGGGTGGACATCGAGTACCGGATGAAGGGTCTTTTCAACATTAGACGTCTCCTGACAGGAACAAAGGTGTCGGCAGCTTCCATTACTGAACTTCAGTATGCAGACCACCTCACCCTTGTCGCTCACACTGAACGCGATATACAGGAGACCCTGAATACTTACGCAGATGCGTATGCACACTTCGGCCATGAGGTGAATGTACCTAAGACTCAGATTCTCTTTCCGCCTGCCCCTGGTTCAACCACAGTACTACCCTCTTTAATGTTACTCACTTTCGGTATATCAAACAGTGGTCCTCCCCACCCTGCTATATGGCAACGAGACATGAGTCACATACAGGAAGCACCTCAAGGAACTTGAAAATTTTCACCAACGTCGTCAACGTTCCATCCTCCGAGCTCGCTGCTAAGACAAGAGAAAAAATTCTAGTTTCTTGCTAACCCCAACTGTAGAAGCATCGAGGCTACCATTATCCATGAACAACTAAGCTGGACTGGCCATTTTACCCGCTTGGACGACAGTAGACTGCCAAAGCAGCTACTTAACAGTCACCTCACGAATAGGTAAAGTAACGCCAGAGGGCAACTGAAAAGGTATAAGGATAGTCTTAAGACAATTCTGAGAAAAAGGAATAAATCGAATCCCTTCACCTGGAAGACGATTAATCCACACCGTAACGCTTGGAGGATCACCACACAAGAAGGTGCCAATACTTTCGATTTAGCCGGACTGCATAACGTGGCAGACAAGCGCCAACGCCAGAAAGACGCTGCCGCCGCCCCTCCCGCACTAGATGTAGCCCCCAACATGTGCTACATCTGTGATCGACCCTGCCGTTCCCGTATCGGCCTCTTTAGTTACCTCAGAACTTTCCAATGAAGGTGACATCCCTAATAACATCATTGTATCATAGCTGGATGATAGGCATACTCGATTCCGATTGACAGCAAAGTAGTAGTAGTAGTAGTAGTAGTAGTAGTAGTAGTAGTAGTAGTAGTAGTAGTAGTAGGAGTAGTAGTAGTGGTGGTGGGTGGTGGTGGAGGTGATAGGGGTGGTGGTGGTTGGTGGAAGTGGTTGTGGTGGTTGGTGGAAGTGGTTGTGGTGGTGGTGGGTGGTTGTGGTGTTAGGGGGTTGTGGTGGGTGGTAGTGGTGTTTTGTTTGTGTGTGTGTGTGTGTGTGTGTGGAGACGAAAATGCACGGAACAATAATAAGATGGTGACGGTGATAACAGTAGTCTTAAACATGGTGGTGTTGATGATAATGACTATGATAATGATGATGGTGATGATGATGATGATGACCTATCATATTTGCTTAACAGATGTATGTTTCTCTTTGTGACTTATCCTGTAATAATGTCAAATACCAACAATTATTACACTCTTAAAATCAGTATATCTACTACACCTTTCACCCAGTTCATGTTATCATATCTACACTAACGAAAGCAGAACACGTGCTTGCTAGTCTCACGTACGCCACATTTATCACAACAATCAGATGTTTTCAGATTTAACATGTAAGGTCTAGTGCTTGTGGCTAGAGTCTCGCAGTGAACATGTGCAGTGAGTTCCTTGTGGTGGGTAGATGTATTTAAAAATAATATTTATCCAGATTATTAGGTCAGATACATAAAGGGTTAATGTCTTCACCTACAGTAGTCTATGTATAAATATATTCCTCATTGCTGTTTGTTCCTGGAAATCTTTCAAGTTTCTGCAATTTGTTTATTGGTGTTTATTGTTTAAGAGTGAAATTGTAGTGAAATAAAAAAGACACACTTTTGATGTTTCTTGACAGATAGTAAAACTTTCGGCCTAATTGTACACTTATAAGATTTTAGCCAATGTAAAATTTTATTCCTCAATAATTACAGTAATTACACACAAAATAACATGATTTGTATACTACTTTTATAACTTCTATCACACTTTCCTTCTCACAAGTATCTTTAAGATCTTGTGCGAGACAATATGACACAACAGACGAAGGATTTTGACAACCTTACCGAGGCAACAGGAAGATACTTTTTAGAGCCAGAAAGACGGATCGCTCAGTTCTCTCGAAATTAATGTTGGTTAATGGAGAAGTGTGTACTAAATGCCACATCGTGTACAAAACCTCTGAGATTATTATTATTTTTGTCTGATTCACGGATATTTTTTTTTCTACTTGATAATATATTAATATACACAATAATTATCTGTATAACTTTAGTGTTTTCAATAGTGTGTGTGCCTAAGACTGATAATATGCACCAAACATTCTATAGCATTAACCTTTATGATTACAAAGACTAAGACCATGGGCATTATTTCCTAGCTACCTCAACTCCATAATGTTATATGTTACAGTCAATGTGTTAAATCAGTCAATGTCTAAATTATTAGTGAACATTTTTCCTTTTCATGTTGTGTATATGTTGTTGTATGTAGGTTAGGATACATTAGGTTATGTTATTCACCAGAGAACTGCAGACAATTTATTAAACTTCACGCTGAACCAAATTTAATCTAACCTAACCTAACCTAACCTAACCTAACCACGACTAACGCTTATCTCATCTATTATATTAATCTATACTTTACTTATATTAATTTTGTTTCTCTTATGTTTTCCTATTTAGACTATTTTCTCGTGTTTATACTGGTGATCCATCACTTCCAATACCACTATATTACCTTAATAATTTGGTTTCTCATTATTTTCTTCCTCTTATTTGTCATTTCATACTGTCTTTTTGTTTCTCCATAATTCTGTTTATCGTCTCCATCTGTGAGGATAGTTTTTGTTCTTTCTTTTGTTAATTTGTTTTGTTTTTTCCTTATTCTTTGTTCCTCCTTTTATTAATTATTCTTCATTTACCTTTATTCCTCCCTTTATCCTTTGTTCCTTCCTTTATCCTTTGTTCCTCTATTATGCGTTTCTTTCTTCATCCTGTGTTCCTTCCTTTATCCTGAGTTCCTTTCTTTAGACTGTGTTCCTTTTATTATTTGTTCCTTCCTTTATCATTTGTTCATATTTTTAGCTTTTGTTCTTACTTTTGTCCTTCGTTTGTCCTCTATTGCCATAACTTTACAAGATGCATTTTTCTTCACTGCCTCACTTCCCTTGTTATCCACATCTCCTGTTCCTCCTTTACTAACTAATTTACCTTGTTATCCATATCTCCACCTGTCCCCCCTTCACTACCTCACTTCCCTTGTTATCCACATCTCCACCTGTTCCTCCTTTACACCGCTATTAGCCTGAGATAAATGTTCGTCTTCCTTGTTAACACTTACATTATATTTTTTTTTCTTTTCACCACAAGGAATACAAACCAGATGTCATCCCACACTTGGCTGAACACACATATTTCTTCATCTCATCTTCTACCCCTCCGCCTCACCTTTATAGATATCGTAAACATCTTCCTCCCTTGTCCACTTATGACATAAATCTTGAACTTAATTTAACTGGTTCCAGGTAAAGCTATATATCTCTTAAGTTAATATTCTTCTCTCCGACAAGGTGTACAGTATGTCAGGCTTCAGTTAACCAGTCATTCTTCCGTTACTCTTGTCGCTTCTGCCAGGTTTTTCTCAGGAAAAAAAGTGTCTTAGTTAAGTATACACGTTTGTAACAGACATGGGAATACGATAAAAATTAATGTACAATTTCATGTCTCAGAACTCATCCTCGGTAGTAAATAGCACACAGTGGCAAGAGACGCCTTTCTTAATGAATGATAAATGAAGCACAGAGGGGGAAGTTTTACAACCACGTAAGAAAATACAAATATAATACATTAATTTCTCATCAGTAAAGACAGACTCACTCAAGTGTAGAAACACTACTCGTTTGTCAAGATCGTTAATCAACTTTCTCATCAAAACGAAACCCTTCCAACATCTTGCTTCTTCCTTCTACCCCTGGGTCTCTCGTTAGTGGTATTCCCTCCTAATACAGGAGGTGTTTTTCCCTATTATCTCCAGTATATAAGAAGAATAAGGGTAAACATCCACTGGCACATTTAAAACGGCTGCAGAATTTCCTCCAATACAGTAGCAGGTTGAGGATGTGTGTGTGTGTGTGTGTGTGTGTGTGTATAGGTCAGAGGGTTAGTTCTGTGAGGAAGTGAGTCGCCCCTGGCCTATATACCTCCCCGTGTACTTTACTAGCTTTAAGAAGACTTCCATCTGAACAAGTACCACCATTTCTAGAACGTCTCAGACAGGCAGGAAAAGAGAGGATGGCCCGTGAGACGCAATGGTAGGTGGCGGCCCTAGATCCGGTCACCCCCTGTAGGTAGTGCAGGATCTCCGCCCATCTGCTTGTAACTATTATACGGTGACTAAAAGGATTTCGATATTTTTTATTTTTAACTACACATTAGTTGCCGACACATAGTGGAGGAATTAAGTCAACACAGTGGCGAGGAAGTTATCCAAACACCAAAAATAAAAAAGATTAAAGAATAAAAAAAGTAGAACATTAGTTTTAACAGAATAGTTGAGAAGCCACTCTGAAGCGTTATACAAGGGAACAGTTTTCAGAGGTTACATTTCCAATACATTAGAATTACATCTAACAGAGAGTATTAACAAAGATGGTTTCGAACACCCACACCACAGTAAGGACCACAAAATATCAGTTGGTGGTGGTGGTTGAGGAAGGGAAGGTAGCTGAGAAGTTATCGAGGAACGGGTAAGTAAGTCATACGAGGCCGTCAAGACGCTGCCCCACCTCCCATACCTCTGTAGCAACCCATCAAAGAGCCCGACTTAAAGCTGTGCCATCACCAGGTCCCGGAGAGCACCACGACGACGAGAGAGAGAGAGAGAGGGGGGGGGAGAATTGAAAGATGGAGAGAGACAAAGAGATACGTTGAGAGACACAATGGGAGAGAAAGTGGAAGGGGGGTAGAGAGAGAGAGCCAAAGAGAGATACACAAAATCAAAATAAAATAGGTACAGATAGAGAATGAAATGGAGAGAAACAACACTTGTTATCTTCTGACAATGTAAACAAACAATTACACAACAAACAGTGACAGCCACCAACCCTCACACACAACCCTCTACAAGTGCACAACCACACGACTAACATCAACATAACATTGCCATTCCCACGACAACAAACATTATTGCTTTAAATCCCTTGATGCGGTCATTACGCCCATGCCGGTAATCCCACTCCACACAACAAGTGGTATGTAATCCCTGGTAATTACTGTACTTGAATTGAATGTAATTTGTTTTTCTAATGATATGTGCTGAGGTTGTAACGAGTTAGTGACGTCAGGTGTTGTATGGATGATTCTTAGTAACATCATGTAGCTTCTCTTGTGTAGCTCCTCCTCTTCTCCTGTAGCCCCTCCTCTTCTCATGTAGCCCCTCCTCTTCTCAAGTGCTCCCTCCTCTTCTCAAGTGCTCCCTCCTCTTCTCAAGTGCTCCCTCCTCTTCTCCTGAAGCCCCTCCTCTTCTTAAGTCGCCCCTCCTCTTCTCCTGAAGCCCCTCCTCTTCTTAAGTCGTCTCTGCTCTTCTCATGTAGCCCCTTCTCTTCTCATGTAGACCCTTCTCTTCTCATGTAGACTTTACTCTTCTCATGTAGACTTTACTCTTCTCAAGTAGCCCCTCCTCTTCTCATGTATCCCCTCCTCTTCTCATGTAGCCCCTCCTCTTCTCATGTAGCCCCTCCTCTTCTCATGTAGCCCCTCCTCTTCTCATGTAGCCCCTCCTCTTCTCAAGTAGCCTCTCCTTTTCTCAAGTAGCCCCTCCTCTTCTCATGTATCCCCTCCTCTTCTCATGTAGCCCCTCCTCTTCTCTTTTCTCAGTAGCCCTCCTCTTCTCA
>NW_024721316.1:0-20586 GCF_018991925.1 Homarus americanus | reverse complement strand
TTCCTATAATCTCCACTCGCAGGGTTGCCAGTGTGTTATCCAGGTTGGATGTGAGTAAGGCGCATGGACCGGACGGAATACCCCCTCGTGTTCTGAGGGAGTGTGCTGAAGCCCTGGCCCCTGTGCTTGCTCGCCTCTTTCGCCTTTGCCTCAAAACCAAAACTTTTCCTTCTTCTTGAAAGCATGCCTTGGTTCAGCCCATCCCGAAGAAGGGTGACCATTCTAATCCCTCTAACTATCGCCCCATTGCCCTAACTTCATCCCTCTCTAAGATTTTCGAAACTATCTTGAACTCCCATTTTCTCCGTCACCTTGAACGCCTTTCTCTTTTGTCGGATCACCAGTATGGCTTTCGCCAGGCAAGATCTACTGGTGATCTGCTCTCCTATTGCACCCATCTTTGGTCATCCTCTCTTAGGGATTATGGGGAAACTTTTGTCATGGCCCTCGACATCTCCAAAGCATTTGACAGGGTATAGCAAAAGTCTTTGCTATCTAAACTTCCCTCTTTTGGTTTCTCTCCCCCACTTTGTTCTCTCATCTCTAGCTTCCTTGAGAATCGATCCATGGCAGTTGTTGTCGAGGGATCGATTTCTCGCTCTTTCTCTACCAATAGTGGCGTCCCACAGGGTTCTGTTCTTTCACCAACTCTCTTTCTTCTTTTTATCAATGATTTACTTCACACTACAACTAATTCTATCCATTCTTACGCCGATGATTCTATTCTTCACTCTTCCTCACATTTTTCCCTTCCTCCTAACTCTCAAACTAGATCTGTTTCTAGAACTGATATCATTACTTCTATCAACGCGGATCTGTGGAGCATCTCTGAATGGGGAGATACAAACTTGGTTAAGTTCAATAGTAACAAAACTCAATATTTACCAATTACATTTTGTAAAGTAGACGATCTCCCACCAATTACATTTCAGGACTCTATCATCCCCCCAAATTCTGAAATAAATATGTTAGGCCTCACCATTTCCTCCAATATGTCCTGGAAATCACACATCCTTAGTATAACTAAAGCTGCCTCCCGAAAGTTGGGAATGCTGTACAGATGCCGCAGCTAATTCACTCCTGAGCAGTTGCTCCAAGTATATAAGGGATTCTTTCGTCCTAACTTGGAGTACTGCTCTCATATCTGGGGTGGCTCTTCTTCTGTCCAACTATTAGATAGGGTGGAATCAAAGGCATTTCGTCTTATTAACTCTCCTCCTTTAGTCGACAATCTCTCTCCCCTTTCTCTTCGCCGTAATGTTGCTTCACTCTCTCTCTTTTACAGGTACTTTAACGGGCAATGTTCAGGGGATTTGGCATCCTGTGTACCGCCGGTAAGGCCGTGGTTTCGAAACACACGTCTTGCCTGCGGTGCCCACCATTTCTCTGTGGATATCGGTCACACGAGAATAACCCGTTATAGTACCTCCTTCTTTCCTCACACAGCCAAACTGTGGAATGCTTTGCCTTCTTCTGTGTTTCCATGCTCTTACAATCTGTCTCATTTTAAAAAGCTGGTTTTCCGGCATCTTCGTGGTGTAGATTAATACAGTATAACCTTTTTTTCTATATTTTCAATTTCTTTCCGTTCTTTTTTTTCGCCCCCCAGGCTCCGTTGTGGGTCGTTTGACCTGTGCCCGGGTTGGCTAATTCCCGTAAAAAAAAAAAGAAATAAAATAAAATAAAGATTGTTTGAGGTCGAGGCTAACCACAGAAATCATTTAGTCATGTAGTTCCCAACATGAATGTAAACAGACCATACCAACGTGCTTTGTATAATATTTTTAACATTACGTATATTTGTGTTATTAGCCTCGTATTTCTTGTTTCTACGATGCTGGTATTATTTGGAATCTAATTTGCAAAATTAAGTCAATAAAGATATCGCAAAACATTATACAGTAGTACCCCGCTTAACGTGGTCAATAAAACCCACAGGGTACCGTGTTAAATGAAAACCGCACTAAGTGAACAACAGAACATATGGGATTAATTCCAATAGAAACTGGCCCTACCCACAAACTCCACTTTTTCCGACACAATACCTATGTTCTAGTAAAAATAACATCTTAATTTTATGATGGTACATGCACACAATTAATACTTAAGAGAAATAGAGAAAGACAGTCGCCAAGTTAATGTCCATTCAAATACTGTAATGGACTCAACTCTCTCCCCCTCTTCTCACACTACACTGCTGGCTCTTCCCTCTCTGAGAAATTTTGGGGGGAAAACCACTAAATTTTAATAAATAATACCTCAAACTAAAGTTAGGATAATACAATTGACATTGCTGGATTCCTTGTAAGACCAGGAATATTTTGAATATAAATGTCATATATTTTGCACAAAAGATAACATATTTACTCAGAGTAAACGTTATATCTAAAATTTGTATGTCTAATGCAAAATCTATGATGTTTATATTCAAAATGATCACCAAATTGTAAGAATTCCAGCAATGTAAATTATATTCTGGCCGGGTAATTTCTATGAATTTTATGAGCTAAAACAAATATCTTCAGTTAATAAAAAAAAAAATATTCTTCACAACACTATCTGTGAATCAAAGTACCCCACCTTGCCTCCCCCTCCTCTTCCAACCGCGCTAGATGGTCGGTCCGTCCCAACCCTCCCCCCACCAATCCTCCCTTCAAGAGATGTTGGGTGAAAAAACTAAATTTTAACATTTAGTATTAAATAATACCTCAGATTAAAATTAGGATAATATAATTGACATTACTGGATTCCTTGTAAGATTAGGAATATTTTGAATATAAATGTCATATTTTGCACAAAAGATAACATATTTACTCAGAGTAAACATTATATCTAAAATTTGTATGTCTAATGCAAAATCTATGATGTTTATATTCAAAATGATCATCAAATTGTAAGAATTCCGGCAATGTAAATTATATTCTGGCCGGGTAATTTGAATGAATTTTATGAGCTAAAACAAATATCTTCAGTTAATAAAAAAAAAAATATTCTTCACACCGTGCCAGATGGTCGGTCGGTCCCTCCCTCCCCCCACCCCCCACCAACCCTCCCTACCAGATGTGTGGGAAAACCAGAATATTTACCTTTTTAGTAATAAATAATAACCTCAAACTAAAGTTAGGATAATATAATTGACATTACTGGATTCCTTGTAAGACCAGGAATATTTTGAATATAAATGTCATATATTTTGCACAAAAGATAACATATTTATTCAGAGTAAACATTATATCTAAAATTTGTATGTCTAATGCAAAATCTATGATGTTTATATTCAAAATGATCATCAAATTGTAAGAATTCCAGCAATGTAAATGTATTCTGGGCCGGTATTAGGCGAATTTTATGAGCTAAAACAGGTGCAGCAGTCAGGTGGGTGGGGAAGACCCAAACAGCTCGAAAATGCCACACTCTGCATATAATACGCGGAAAACCTGTGTTATGAAAAGTTCACTTCAGAGGCAATCACAAGATACGTGAAATCGCTGGCAGCTTAAACCGTGTTAAGGGCATTACGTGTGTGTGTGTGTATATATATATATATATATATATATATATAGTGTGTATATATATATATATATATATATATATATATATATATATATATATGTATGTATGTATGTATGTATGTATATGTATGTATGTATGTATGTATGTATGTATGTATGTATGTATGTATGTATGTATGGCGTGTATGTATGTATATATTAGTGGTTCTTCGTTAACGAACTCAATCTGTTCCAGAAGGTCGTTCGTTAACCGAAACGTTCGTTAACCGAAACCATTGTTTCAATGGGTTTTTGGGTAATTGGTTCCAGCTCACCGAAAATTTCCTAAATTCAACAAAAATGGTAGAAAAGTTCACTTACTTTGAGGTGTGTATGTAGAAGGCTCCTGGATGATGATGATGATGATGGGATTTAGAATGGGGGTGGAGGAGAAGGAAGAAGAGAAGGCATTGGGGTAGAAGAGAAGTCACCCCATGGTGCCATTTCACCCATAAAATTTTAGCTCTCTGGTTTAATTCAAGATTATTTTCTTTAAATCAACGCTGCACTGCATTATATATTGTCAATATATAAAATATATTTCAAAATGACCAATAATTTGCTTGGAAACACAGAAAAAAAGCGTTTAGTTGAAGAGAGTCTCAAGCAAGATGTTACCTCCAGTGAAAACAGAGAGAGACTGACGCCTGTTTGCTGTGTAAAGAGGCTGGATGCCGCGCATTAAACTAGTCACTTTACCTTCAATTTTGTTCAATAATTGTTAAAATGACTAAAAAATTGAATATTAAACTTTTAAAATTATTGAATAGCATAAACTTCTTGATATTTACAAAAATAGTAAGGAATTTAAGCCCTAGAACCGATTAATGTATTGGCGGACTGATACTAAAGCTGGTTGCCCTGTCAGTGCAAGCGAAAACATGTTGAGGTTTGTCTCAAGAAGTTTCAGAAGTTTAATTTTTTTCAAGTTAACCGAATTGAAGATCCCTATAGCTGCAAGTTCGTTAATCTAAATTACGTTAACCTAGGTAACTATATATATATATATATATATATATATATATATATATATATATATATATATATATATATATATATATATATATATATATATATATATATATATATATATATATATATATATATATATATATATATATATATATATATATATATATATATATATATATATATATATATATATATATATATATATATATATATATATATATATATATATATATATATATATATATGTAACCGGTCGGAATTTACTGGACTTTAATTTCTCACTTGACTTGGGGTTTATTAAAATTAATAGATGGTAATGGCAGTGGAAGCGCCCCTTTGAGAAAAATCCCGAACCAGCACAAGAACACTTAAATCTACTAAACAAATGAATTGTCCGTGACCCGTGGAAGGATAGCATCTGTGACTGGGATGAATGAGACACACTGTAAAATTTAGACACTTATATTCCCTCCAACACTACAAACACAATCAAATAATGGTACACCAATATGCTCACCTCTTAACTTAAACTTAAAACACTACTCTGGGGACTAAAAATTATACATGATATAGAAATTATTAGAAACACAGGCAACAATAAATTTGAAGTAGTAAGAAATGTTGCTTGCACACATGAAACAGGCCTTAAAGGCTTTCACAAAATAATATCAGTCACTTAGGAAATGGTATTAAAAAATAAGAAATTAACTACTCTACAATGAATAGGCCTTAAGGGCTTTCAACAAAATAATATCAGTCACTGAGGAAATGGTAATAAAAAATAAGAAATTAAATACTCTACAATGAATAGGCATTAAGGGCTTTCAACAAAATAATATCAGTCACTGAGGAAATGGTAATAAAAATTAAGAAATTAAATACTCTACAATGAATAGGCCTTAAGGGCTTTCAACAAAATAATATCAGTCACTGAGGAAATGGTAATAAAAATTAAGAAATTAAATACTCTACAATGAATAGGCCTTAAGGGCTTTCAACAAAATAATAGCACCCCAACAGATGCACACTTCCTAACCTAACTTAACCACTACTCTGGGGAACAAGGTTATACCTGAGATCAGAATTATGAAGAACAATTAGATGCATTAAAAGAATCAAATCACAGCATCACTCTGGTTCCACTTAATGACACAAACATTCAAAAAACACTACTATCAAAATTATTTAAGAAATATTAAACTACACACGTCAAGATAATATCAGTAACTGAGAAATGGTATTAACTACACCCGTAATAAGGAAGATAAAATGTTCCTCTAGGTATCTCCTAGAGTCCTAGACTCACGGTCTCAGTGTGTGACCATTAATATACTCAGATAGCCTCAGTGTACTCCCAGTGCGTCCATGGGCAGGAAGAGAGTGAGCCAATCAGACCTTGTGCAGTTGAGAGGAGCTTTAGCTTCCCGTTAGCAAGAGGGTTTCACTAAGCGGCTCGGGACATGTGGTGTTGTGAGCCGACGTGTTGAGAGCCGTCCGGGTGGACGGCTAGATTCCCTCAAGAGATCCTCTGGTACCCCGCTAAAACAGTGACAGGCCTACTCTGATCGGTCCAATGGCGACAAACGCCACCCTCAATCGTCAACGGCAGTCTCAAACGGCAGTCAATCTCTCGCAGTCAAACTCCGGTCAACTCCAACCCACCCAGTCAAGTGGGTTCTGACGGAAACCCTGAAATGAACTCACTGTTAGCTCTAGTTAACTTTACCACTGCCCTATCTAACCCTGTCTGAGATCGAATGAGACTTACTTGTTATACTGCAATAGCGCAGCACAGGTGACTAGGCCACGTGACTATTTCTGATGGACGCGCAGAACGTCTTGTCTGTGTGACTGCTCTCCGGGACTGGGCTAGCCAGCGTCGTGTCTCCCCAAGGCGCTAGCTTGGGCCTACGTGATATTTTTACCGCCTAACTAATAACTCCTTGGGACACCCGTAACATTATTCAGACTGCTAAACGATCTATAATAATTTCAAATTCAATAATAGTCCCTTAACTTCATGAATCGCATCATTATTAATTCGGTAAATTACATTTAATATCATATAGGCCTAGTTCCGCAGTCTCTCGCTATGAGCAGGCAGCGCTCCCTCCCCTCAGATGACCTTGAACGCCAGTATCACTATGGCGGGCATTTGAAATTACCGAAATTTCTGAATATTATATATATATATATGTATAGGCGTATATATTATATATACAGTATTACTCCCTCATTTTAACGCTGTTTCATTTAACGCCAGTTTTTATCATATAATGCGCCTCGCCGAGCTGAACTTTCACTTAACACGGATTTTTTCCACATACATACACGTGAGTGTCCGCTCCCGAGAGCCATTTTAGATTCCTGGGTTCCACCCTGCCTGACTGCCTGTTTGTACTATAAAATTCATACAAATTACCCGGTCTGAATATAATTTACATTGCTGGAATTCTTATAATTTGATGATCATTTTGAATATAAACATCATATTTTGCATTAGACATACAAATTTTAGATAAAAATTTTTCTCAAATTAACTATGTTATCTTTTGTGCAAAATATATGACATTTATATTCAAAATATTCCTGGTCTTACAAGGAATCCAGCAATGTCAATTATATTATTCTAACTTTAGTTTGAGGTATTATTTATTAAAATTTAGTGGTTATCCCACACATCTCCTTGGGACGGTTGGTGGGGGGTGGGGGGAGGGAGGGACCGACCGACCATCTGTTACCCTGTGAAGAATTATTTTTTTTTTATTAACTGAAGATATTTGTTTTAGCTCATAAAATTCATACAAATTATCCGGTCTGAATATAATTTACATTGCTGGAATTCTTATAATTTGATGATCATTTTGAATATAAACATCATATTTTTGCATTAGACATACAAATTTTAGATAAAATTTTTTCTCAAATTAACTATGTTATCTTTTGTGCAAAATATATGACATTTATATTCAAAATATTCCTGGTCTTACAAGGAATCCAGCAATGTCAATTATATTATCCAAACTTTAATCTGAGGTATTATTTAATACTAAATGTTAAAAACCCTGGAAGGGAGGATTGGTGGGGGGTGGGGGGGAGGGTTGGGACTGACCGCGCGGTTGGAAGAGGGGGGGAGGCAAGGTGGGGTACTTTGATTGACAGATAGTGTTGTGAAGATTTTTTTTTTTTTATTAACTGAAGATATTTGTTTTAGCTCATAAAATTCATACAAATTACCCGGTCAGAATATAATTTACATTGCTGGAATTCTTATAATTTGGTGATCATTTTGAATATAAACATCATATATTTTGCATTAAACATACAAATTTTAGATAAAAAAAATTTTCTAGGTAACTATGTTATCTTTTGTGCAAAATATATGACATTTATATTCAAAATATTCCTGGTCTTACAAGGAATCCAGCAATGTCAATTGTATTATCCTAACTTTAGTTTGAGGTATTATTTATTAAAATGTAGTGGTTTTCCCCCAAAAATTTCTCTGAGAGGGAAGAGCCAGCGAGTGTAGTGTGAGAGAGGGAGGGAGTTGAGTCCATTATTTGAATGGACATTAACTTGGCGACTGTATTTCTCTTAAGTATTAATTGTGTGCATGTACCATCATAAAATTAAGATGTTATTTTTACTACAACATAGGTATGTGCCTTCAAAAAGTGGAGTTTGGGGGTCAGGCCGGTTTCTATTGGAATTAATCCCATATGTTCTGTTGTTCACTTAACTCGGATTTCACTTAACGCGGGACCCTCTGGGTTCAATTGACCGCGTTAAGTGGGGTACAACTGTATATATATATACCGGTATATATATATATATATATATATATATATATATATATATATATATATATATATATATATATATATATATATATATATATATATATATATACACCTAGACCCCGACTTACGACTACGTGGACTTACGACCGTCTCAGATATAGATAAAAAAAAAATAAATAAATAAAAAAATAAATAAAAAAATAAATTTTTTTTAAATGACACACGCATTTTCTATACTGAAACGTTTCCAGTTAATGTAGTCTCCATGTATAATTAGAAAATTATGGGGGCCCCATGTGCATTCAGCTGACTACATTAAAGGTTAAGTGCTCAGTCACACTGTATCCATTCCTTATTATTTATTACTTTCACTGTACTGTATCAATTCATCATTATTCATTACTTTTACTGTACTGTATTTCATTGTAGATTTTTTATTAAAAAAAATTTTTTTTTTTATCTATGTCGGACTTACAACCATGTCGGACTTACGACCTGGATTTGGGTCCCTAACCCCGTCGTAAGTCGGGGTCTAGGTGTATACAGTTAAAATTTCACTTAACGCGGTCAATAGAACCCAGAGGGTCCCGCGTTAAGTGAAATCCGCGTTAAGTGAACAACAGAACATATGGGATTAATTCCAATAGAAACCAGCCCCACCCCCAAACTCCACTTTTTGAAGACACATAACTATGTTGTAGTAAAAATAACATCTTAATTTTATGATGGTACATGCACACAATTAATACTTAAGAGAAATAGAGAAATACAGTCGCCAAGTTAATGTCCATTCAAATAATGGACTCAACTCCCTCCCCCTCTTCTCACACTACACTGCCGGCTCTTCCCTCTCTGAGAAATTTTTGGGGGAAAACTACTAAATTTTAATAAATAATACCTCAAACTAAAGTTAGGATAATACAATTGACATTGCTGGATTCCTTGTAAGACCAGGAATATTTTGAATATAATTGTCATATATTTTGCACAAAAGATAACATAGTTACTCAGAGAAAACATTTTATCTAAAATTTGTATGTCTAATGCAAAATATATGATGTTTATATTCAAAATGATCATCAAAATATAAGAATTCCAGCAATGTAAATTATATTCTGACCGGGTAATTTGTATGAATTTTATGAGCTAAAACAAATATCTTCAGTTAATAAAAAAAAAAATATTCTTCACGACACTATCTGTCAATCAAAGTACCCCACCTTGCCTCCCCCCCCCTCTGGGTGTCATCCAACAGAAGTGTATTAACTGCAAAACAGTTGGAGTTCCTGTATGGCACTCTAACTGTTCTAGAGCTCCTACACCCCTTCAGCGCCCAGACCCGCCACCCAGGCAGGTCTCAAGAAACACTAATGCTGCTAGGTAACTCCCTACGGCCAACCCCTGGCCTGCCCTCCCCACCAAAGCTCCAGGATCATCACCAGCAGTCATCGAAAGATCAGCATGGGGCAACACAGACGTACCGACACAACAGGTAGCTGCCAACACACTCCATGCACATCGTGAAGAGATCAATGATTTGAAAAATGAAATTAAAGAACTCAAAGCTCAGTTTACAGCTCTAACTGAAATGTTTAGGAGCCTCTGTGAAACACTAAAGGAAAAAAAACACCACCAACACAGCGCAGCAACTTCGGAAAAATTACAGTCAAACTGAAGACATTCAGATGTCAGTACCAGATGTGGAAACTCAAGACCCACCAGGAACTAGTGTCCACGCAGAGGAAAATTGTGATACTGGTAACAGTTCTACTGATGCCTCTGTGGACATGGTCAGTGAAGATGAACAAACACAAACAGAAAATGGTGGTGATGTCGAGTGTAACCAAAGTGTGTTGTTGTCTGCCAATGAAATACAACAATTGTTGAGCCGTACGTGCTCCAGAATGTTTCAAAAAGGTTAACTGGCCTACTGCCTGCCGAAGGGACAGGCAGCGCAGAAAAGAACAGTATCATACAGTGCCTTTTGCTTCTTTCCAAATACATTTCATAATGGCCAGTGTTAATACCAGACAAAATTCCAAATACATTTCATAATGGCCAATGTTAATACCAGGCAAAGATACAGAGCGGTGAAGGTGATGAGTTGGAACATCTCATCCCTTAGAAAACGATACCCTGACCTACACCACAAAGTTGTGACTAAGGACATCGATATTGTGTGTCTGCAGGAGTGTCTCACACCTAATGGTAAGCCCCCACCCAGTCTGCCCAATTATGTGTATTATGATCCTAGTTCTACTCACACATGTTTGATGTATGTTAAGAAGTCACTCCCGCATGTACCTCTTGTATCCAAAAAGACTACCAACCTTCAGTACCATGGGATCACTATCCACCTGGGCAACTCCACACTCAACGTGCTAAACGCCTATGCTCCCTCAGACCAGCTTCAATACACAGATCTCCCAGACTTTTTACACACTGAGCCCACTGTCCTAATGGGTGACCTGAATACTAGACACAAGAAATTAGGTGACTCCACCACTAACACCAATGGTAGGAGACTTATCTCACTTCTCAGCGCATATGAAGATGTTCAAATTATAGGTAATAATGAACCAACACACATCTATGGCGGGGGTCTAGACATATGTATTGGCTTTAATCTATCATACACAACTCATAGCTCTGATGTTGTCACTGATCTTATGTCTGACCACAGCCCAATCCAAGTTAGTATACATGTAGCCAATGACACCCCCACTGGTGGTAAACTCAACAGACGTAGAATCACAGTCAAGCAAGAACATGAAAGCCAGTTCATAGACTTCATCCATGACTGGTACAAGGACTACAAGCCTGACAATTACCAAAGTTTCCATGACGATCTGATAGATAGGACTTATGTATACTTCACCAACAATGCCTCCACCAAAAAAGGAGAAAACGTGGTCAGCATAATGGGAACAGGCAACAGCAGTGCTATAATGACCCTGAGCTGAAAAACTCAGGGCTAGGGTCAGGAGGGTGGGTAAGGGTTACAGACAATTTAGAACACCTCAAATGTTACAATTGTATCAAGCTTCCCTTGCTGCTGTCAGGGAACGTGTAAACGAACTCAGACAAAATGCATGGGAGACATATGTCAACAGCCTGAACCAACACACATCCCTCAGCAAAGCCTGGAAAGACATAAACATAATCAGAGGTAAAAACAGAACACACGTCTCCCATCCAAACCCTCTGCAAAAGTCGAATGAGCTAATAACAAAGTGGGCTCATGTGTCGAGCTATGACATGTTACCAGCTAGGACTCGGGGACTCCTTGACGCCGAAGTCTGTAGAGAGAAGTAATCTTATTAGCTTTATGCTGGGCAAACAGCACGATGAGTGTGATGTTCCATATACTGAGTGGGAACTTGACGCCGCCCTCGCCAGGGGTAGGTCTACTTCCCCTGGAGAGGACGGAGTCACCTACAACATCGTTATACTACTAAGGCGTATGCCAGGCAATCCATAGTTGGTATTGTACAATACGAGTCATGCCGAGGACCAACTACCCACATCATGGACCAGCAGTATTGTTGTACCAATACCGAAACCAGGACAGCCTGATGCTTTTCGTCCCATATCACTAACCAGCTGCCTGTGTAAAACCTTTGAGAGGATGGTTCTTGGCAGACTCTTATATAGAATCAGAGAACACGTGTCTCCTAACATAAATGCTTCACCCATGGTAAAGGTGTACATAATTGCATCACCACATTCCTAACTGTGCATGGTGATGAAACAGATACCACATTCTTGACTGGCTGCAATGTATGACCGACGCTATCTCTACAATTACAAAAGAGAAGTTAAAGATATGCAACTTGGTACCCCTCAAGGTGGAGTACTTAGCCCCACTTTGTTCAATGTTCTTATGAATGGATTATTAAATTTAATACCAGACAACCCCAGCAATATCTCAATCAGCTATGCTGATGATATTCTTATACATACTAAAACTCATCGTGAAATGCAAACCACCCTGAACCATGTATACGCAGCCTGTGAGAACCTCGGTCTTATTATCTCCACTGAGAAAACTAAGGTGTTCAACAAACAAGCTGGTAACCGCAAACGCAGCCCCGCCAAGTTCAAGATAGGTAACAACACTATTGACTATGTCTCTTCATTTAAACATCTTGGTGTTTCCGTCCCTTGTACCCTACCTGCCATACAACAACTAACCCGCCAATGTACTGACAGACTGAGACCTCTTAGAAGTGTAGCGGGGTACAGCCCGCACTATGGTGCTAATATTAGAATTGTTAAAACAATGTACCTTGGCTATATAAGATCTCTGATAGATTACCACGCACCAGCCCTGGTCATTCGTGACGGGAAAGGCGTTGACAAGCTAGAGAAAATGCAAAATAAAGCCCTCAGAATTATCCTAGGATGTCCCATGAGCACTAAATTACTTAATATGAGGAAAAAACTAGGTATACCCAGGGTTAAAGATAGAATAATTGAAGTCAACCTCATGATAGCCCTGAGGCTTCTGCGTGGTGATCCTGATAACATTGTTTCCTTAAAATTGCTAGAATGTATGAACCATGGGATTGGTGAGTCTAAATGGATCCAAACTACAGCTACACATATAAAGATGTTTGGACTAGACCATCTGTACAAAGTTTCGACACAACAGAACTTTCTTCCACCCTGGCGGACAGTTCCCTTCGATATCACAATACCGACGTATCCGCCAAAAAAATTCATTATACAAATTATTTATCTCCAACACACTGCCAAAGTGAGAGCTCTTGAACACATACACACTCTACAGACTGATGATAATATCACACAGACCATCTACACTGATGGATCTCTTAACACCGCCTGTGTGAGGGCTGGAAGTGCTATTGTTGTGACTCAACCTGACGGTAATATAATTGAGAAAGGAGTTAGAATTAACAACTGGGCATCCACTCTACAAACTGAATTAGTTGCCATATTCACAGCTATTAAATTCATTGAAACCACTGTCACTGACAGTCTCATCAACACTGACTCTCTATCCTCACTACTTGCCCTTGACACCCTCGACTCAATATAAGGGCCTGTGCCTCTTATAACCTTTTTTTTTTAATACTTACAACCATTGGTAGAGTGACGAGAGGAGGCTCGTGGGCCTTGTCTATTAGCGACATCGACTGGAGAAACGAGTCAACCCCGAATGACTTGAATAATCCTGCTACTCTTTTTGTAGAAACTCTGAGATAATTTTCTGTTCCAACATGTGAGAGACCCGACACATTACAGAGGGGAACAAACACCCAAGCCACTTGACCTCATCATAACAAACGAGGAGGGTATGGTGGCCAAACTGGAACACCTTGCCCCAGTTGGCACCAGTCACCATACAGTGTTGTCATTCAGGTTTAACTGTTACCTAGTTCAAGATAAGGCCAGGCCAAGGTGCAAATATTACAAGGGAAATTACAATGGGATGAGGGAAGAGATGAGGGGTATCAACTGGCCTGACTTATTAAGGTACAAGAACGCAGACACTACGCTGAATATCATAACTAGTAAAATGACCATTTGATCGATAAATATATACCCAAGACCAAACCCAGTGCTTCTAGGAATACGAGGGGATCCCTACACATGAACCATGCGGCGGTCGACAAAATTAAGAAGAAAACCCAGAAATTCAAGACGTGGGTTGGGTCAAACGATGAGCAAGACAGGAGGATGTATGCAAGAGCCAGAAACCAAGCAAAGATAGAGTGTAGGAGGGCTGAAAAGGAGTTCCAAAGGCTGGTTGCACGCGAGGTCAAGTCAAACCCAAAGGCGTTTTACCGCTATGCAAAGTCGAAATTAAAAACGCGAGTAGGAGTATCAGACCTGAGGCTTGAAGATGGTAGTTATGCAGATTCTGACCAGGATAAAGCTGAGGCATTGAACAGCTTCTTTTCCTCGGTGTTCACAAGAGAGGATGCAATTAACCTTCCTGCGTTTGAGGACAGACAGTTCGACACAGCACTGACCCACATTGTGTTCACAGAAGAGGGTATTAGAAATAAACTGTCCAGGCTAAAGGTCCATAAGAGTCCTGGACCTGACATGGTGCATCCTAGAGTGCTAAGGGAGCTGTGCAACGAGCTTGCAGAGCCTCTGAAGATTCTGTTTTGTAAATGCCTGGATGAACAAATGGTCCCCAGTGAATGGAAAGTGGCTTATGTGAGTCCTATCTTCAAGAAGGGCGACTAGTCACTCCACGAACAACTATAGACCGGTGAGCCTGACCAGCATAATATGTAAAGTACTTGAGAGTATTATCAGAGATGCAGCGATGGAACATCTACTACAAAACAACCTTGTAAAAGATTGCCAACACGGTTTTATGCCGGGGCGCTCTTGCTTGACACAATTGCTCAAGGTATTGGATATTTGGACCCATATTCTAGAACGGGGTGGTAATATCGACAATATTTACCTAGATTTTGCCAAGGCTTTCGACAGTGTACCCCACGAAAGGCTGAAAATCAAACTGGAAGGGTACGGAATTCGGGGAAATGTCCTAGCGTGGATAGAAGACTTTCTACATGACCGCAAGCAATGTGTGGTGATTAATGGCACGAAATCGTCATCTGTACCTGTAACAAGTGGGGTACCGCAGGGTAGTGTATTAGGCCCGCTGTTGTTTGTTTGTTTCATAAATGATATGCCTGACGTTGTACACTCCTCCATACAAATGTTTGCCGATGACGCCAAGTTATTTCGGGAAATTAAGAACCAAGCGGACTGTGAAGAGCTGCAGAAGGACCTCTGTGGGCTCCAGGAATGGTCGAAGGAATGGCTGCTGAGATTCAATGTCACGAAGTGTAAGAGGATGCACCTGGGGCGTACCAACGGTAAGGAGGCGTACCATATGTCCCAACTGGATGAAGAAAATGTACTAGTTGAGACTGTGTGTGAGAAGGACCTAGGTGTGTATGTTGACAATGAGCTGAAGTTCTCGGGCCATTGTGAGAAGAAAGTAAATCAGGCAAATAAATTATTGGGTCTTATAAGAGGTCGTTCAGATATCTAGACGGTCCGTCCCTCGTGACGATCTTCAGGAGTGAAGTGCTTCCCCATCTGGAGTACTGTCACCCCATCTGGTCCCCGAGATATGCTAGGGACTGTCAGTTGGTTGAAAATGTTCAAAGGAGTGCCACCAAGCTGGTGCCTGCACTTCGGCATCTCAGCTACCCTGCGAGATTGGAGCGCCTGAACTTGCCTAGCTTATACTACAGACGGGCAAGGGGGGACCTAGTTGAGGTTTATAAGCATCTCAGGGGGCACTACTCAGTTGAGTGTCCTTACTTGGAGCTGGCGGACGCTCGCCCCACAAGGGGTCACAGCTCAAGATTGAAGAAGCCGCAAGTCCGGAAAACCGTGAGGGCAAACTTTTTCGGAGTGAGGGTTGTAAACTCTTGGAACAATCTACCAGAAAGTGTTGTGACGGCACAGAGTGTGAGCTCTTTCAAGAGAAGACTTGACCAACACTGGAGCGGGTTCAGGTACATTCAGGAGCCGAATTGCATGCAGTATTGCCAACAGTTGTGACAGGGCAGCAGCCGATCGCTTCCGGGCGCTGTGAGCCGACCTTTGGTGAAAGAATGTATAAAGGAAGAGTCGTGATGATCGCTTGGCTGACTAACAAGCCGATCAGTGGCGGATAGTAGTAATGTTATGGAAGAAATAACGGTAAATACTGTAGGTAAATAATAGACACAATATACAAATACAATATTTATTTAAACATTAAAATGGAGGTAGGGGACAGAATATATGTACCAACAGACGAAATCTGGTACTATGCCCTCAGGCTCAACATACTCACACCACTACTGGGTGGACATACTCAATAACACTCACACCACTACTGGGTGGACATACTCAATAACACATAAACTCTTAGCACCATTAGGGCCAGGGGCAACTGCCACTACAACACTCAGTCGTCAGGAGTGATACTCAAGCAACCGCCATGGGGTCCTGCCACCATGGGGTACTTTCCAACGAAATCTGAAGATCCCAGTGGAATAACACAACCACACCATAGCCCTACTGAGTTAGACACTCATCCACCAATGATGGGGGCTGGTAGTTGTGTGTGGCTTGATGATCCAGGGTCACCTACTGGACCTTGGACATCTCCCCAGACATAGTGGATACAACACCCACGCTACAGACACGGCCTAGGCTGCGTTAGGGACCTGTATGGGTGAAGGGGCGAGCACTTACTAACCGTGACAACGACATCACGTTTCAGGGGACGTTAAAGACGTAAACATTACTTCACTCAGAGCATATCAACTACGTTACTGTAACACTTGCACATTCAACTATTAATTGGGTCAAATCACTTAAAGAAGGGCGAATTACAACACAGAGTGGAATGACCTACCTGTATGGGTGAAGGGGCGAGCACTTACTAACGGTTGAAATGCCCGCGGGGCCCTCACTCAAAATAGGTCAGGGAGTCCACCTACTTCTATTTCGATGAATTACTTTACTGTACACTCTGACGTTGAAACTGAGACTATGAACTCAGTTTCATTCCCTACTATTATCTTCACTAACAATGCTCTGACTGAGCCATCAAAAGCCAAAATTAAATTGATTACAAAGGGTTGGATGGCAACAGGTCCCAACAAACAGCGTCTTGCTACGAAATCCGCGGATTATATTCAAAGTTTCCTTCAGACAAAGACGGCCTTTCGATGACGTCATCAAGGAAACAGAGAAAACGGGGGACGTTTCCACTGGGGGACTCAGAAGGTTTTGTGGACGTTTGAGCGTAATATGAATCCTTAAGGTTTTTAGGTTAGCCGTTATCATGATCATGACATCAAGTTGTCACGCTCTTGTCTCTGAAGCCAGACAGAATTATGCGTACCTCGTTGACCAGGATGTCAAGGTCAAACTGTTGTGGATCCCCTCTCACATAGGCCTCATAAAACATGACAGAGTTGATGCCCTCGCCAAACTCGCATCTAACAAAGATACCGTTGAATACAATTTGGGTCTGTCAAAAAGAACCCTTAAAACTGTAATTAGGAAAGAACTTATTGATGAGTTTGACGCAAGTAGACTAGTGCAAGCAGGCACTAGTCGATCCATAGTTTACCATGATGAGATGTATCAAGTGAAACATGTATATGGAGCAAGTAACAAGATCACTAGATTACAAGATGTTGTAACCGCTAGATTAAGGTTAGGATATAAGTACCTCTGGCAGTATGTTCCTCAAGCAGATGTAAACAAGACTAAATGTAAAGTGTGGCCAGACATATGGCCACACACTTGAACACTACGTCCTCGACTGTGTGAAGATAGAACCTTTTAGGGACAGGTCCGCTATCACCGTGTGTGAAATTACACAACACTTCATCTCTAATGGCAAGATAGCCACATATTAAGATTTTGTATCCACTTTTTTGCACTCCTAGTAACTACATACTAGCTCTTGCGTACAGAACCAAATACGCAATGCTGAAACACTCCCATTGCAATGTGAATATCATGTGAGGTAACAGACATACTGCTCACACGCCTGCTCACGCATTTGTGAATAAGTTACCCTTTATGTATAGAACTAAACAAATAATGTAAATGAAATACTGTGTAACTTTCAGTGCCATAATATCCTGACAACCGGGGTTAATTATTATGACCCTTTGTAAACCCTACTCTGTAATCCTTTTGCGCTACCGCTCACAGGATGAGTGTGGGGTGCACAATAAAGTAGCCGCTGCAAGCGGCAAAAAAAAAAAAATCACCACCACATACTACCACCACCACACACTACCACCACCACACACTACCACCACCACATACTACCACCACCACCGCCACCACATACTACCACCACCACATACTACCACCACCACCACCACCACACACTACCACCACACACTACCACATACTACCACCTAGGATGTCCCATGAGCACTAAAGTACTTAATATGAGGAAAGATCTAGGTATACCCAGTGTTAAAGATAGAATAATTGAAGTCAACCTCATGATAGCCCTGAGGCTTCTGCGTGGTGATCCTGATAACATTGTTTCCTTAAAATTGCTAGAATGTATGAACCATGGGCCTACTGAGTCTAAATGGATCCAAACTACAGCTACACATATGAAGATATTTGGACTAGACCACCTGTACAAAGTTGAGACACAACAGCGCTTCCTGCCAATTCATATGGACAGTTCCTTCGATATTTCACACCGACGTATCCGCTTCTAAAAAATTAATTATACAAAGCATTTATCTCCAACACACTGCTGCCAAATCTGGAGGCTCTTGAACACATGACACTTCATAGACTGATGATAATATCACACAGACCATCTACACTGATGGATCTCTAAACACCGCCTGTGGGAGGGCTGGAAGTGCTATTGTTGTGACTCCACCTGACGGTAATATAATTGAGAAAGGAGTTAGAATTAACAACTGGGCATCCACTCTACAAACTGAATTAGTTGCCGTACTCACAGCTATTAAATTCATTGAAACCACTGTTACTGACAGTCTCATCATCACTGACTCTCTATCCTCACTACTTGTCCTTGGTACCCTCGACTCAGGTTGTCACGCTCTTGTCTCTGAAGCCAGACACAAATATGCGTGCCTTGTTGACCGGTAAAAAGTCAGGTCAAACTGTTAGGATCCTCTCCACATAGGCCTCCTATAAAACATGGACAGAGCGTTGATGCTCGCCAAACTCGCGTCATAACAAAGACACCGCGTTGAATACACTTAGTCTGGTCAAAAGAACCTTAAACTGTAATTAGGAAGAACTTATTGACAGAGTTTGACGTAAGACAAGTGCAAACAGGTGACTAGTCGATCCGGTCAGTTTATATGAGATGTATCAAGTGAAACATGTATATGGAGCAAGTACAAGATCAATTAGATTACAAGATGTTGTAAAATCATAGATTGCGTTAGATATAAGTACCTGGCAGTATGTTCTCAAGCAGATGTAAACAAAATTAATAAAGTGTGTGTATTAGTTATATGGCCAATAACACTTGAACAACACTACGTCCTCGACTGTGTGAAGATAGAACCTTTTAGAGACAGGTCCAAGCACACTGTGTGTGAAATGGCACAACACTTCATCTCTAATGGCAAGATAGCCGACATATTAAGATTGTATCCACTTTTTTGCACTCAGTAACTATATCAGTTCTCATGTACAGAACCAAATACGCAATGTGCTTGAATACCTCCCACGTAAATGTGAATAATAAAGTGTGAGGCCAGACATACTGCCTCACACGCCTGTTCTCACGCATTTGTGAATAAGTTACCCTTTATGTATAGAACTAAACAAATAATGTAAATGAAATACTGTGTAACTTTCAGTGCCATAATATCCTGACAACCGGGGTTAATTATTATGACCCTTTGTAAACCCTACTCTGTAATCCTTTTGCGCTACCGCTCACAGGATGAGTGTGGGGTGCACAATAAAGTAGCCGCTGCAAGCGGCAAAATCAAAATCACACACTACCACCACACACTACCACCACCACCACACACTACCACCACCACACACTACCACCACCACCACATACTACCACCACCACCACATACTACTACCACCACCACCACATACTACCACCACCACATACTACCACCACCACACACTACCACCACCACATACTGCCCAGGATGTCCCATGAGCACTAAAGTACTTAATATGAGGAAAGAACTAGGTATACCCAGTGTCAAAGATAGAATAATTGAAGTCAACCTCATGATAGTCCTGAGGCTTCTGCGTGGTGATCCTGATAACATTGTTTCCTTAAAATTGCTAGAATGTATGAACCATGGGACTACTGAGTCTAAATGGATCCAAACTACAGCTACACATATGAAGATATTTGGACTAGACCACCTGTACAAAGTTGAGACACAACAGCGCTTCCTGCCACCCTGGCGGACAGTTCCCTTCGATATCACAATACCGACGTATCCGCCTGAAAAATTAATTATACAAAGCATTTATCTCCAACACACTGCCAAATTGAGAGCCCTTGAACACATACACACTCTACAGACTGATGATAATATCACACAGACCATCTACACTGATGGATCTCTAAACACCTCCTGTGGGAGGGCTGGAAGTGCTATTGTTGTGACTCAACCTGACGGTAATATAATTGAGAAAGGAGCTAGAATTAACAACTGGGCATCCACTCTACAAACTGAATTAGTTGCCATACTCACAGCTATTAA
>NW_024721315.1:0-17771 GCF_018991925.1 Homarus americanus | reverse complement strand
ACAGCAGCGTTATAATAGTCTTTATTCATTATTTGAAGTCATTTCAAATAATTTATTTGTTATGGGACTCGACGTCTCCAAAGCATTTGACAGGCAGTCTTTGCTTTCTAAACTTCCCTCTTATGGTTCTCTCCCCCACTTTGTTTTCTAATCTCTAGCTTCCTTGAGAACCGATCCATGGCAGTTGTTGTCGTTAGGCCACCTGGCTTATTGCATCATAAACTTTGTAATTACTACATTGAATCGGGGTGCTTGAGGACATTCTTGCTGTTTATCCCAAATTTGCTAGCCCACACTGATTAGTCTTCAATTTGAATATGACGTCCAATGTATATGAACTACTGTCCTGCATGGCAGTGAACAGTAACATTGTAGTGGATTCCTCCCCTACAAACGCTGTTTGCCGCCGAGTAGCCGACCCCGCGAATTCCCCAGTGCATACCTCGTGGTCTAGGTCAACCATGCGCCGCCATACATGACGGAGGTCAACTATTAAGCCACGCCTACTTCCGCTATATTAGACCTGACCTCGTGGTGACCTACCTCTCTTTTGTACTTACAGCCACCAGCAAGCAACGCCTTCTCCTCCTCCTCCTCCTGCCTGGCGGTCCTCGCTCCCGTCGGCGACCATGGCGACCCACAAGCTGGTCCTCCTCTGAGCACCCTCACCAACCAGCTCTCTCTACTCAACGCTTGTAACCATGCTGCCTTCCCAGCACCAAGCTGCATTATACATTTAATACAATATGTATACAGAGAGCATATTGTGAGTTTCCTTTCTCCATCCCATCCTGAGTGTGAACCCAAACCTAACGTACCCCACAAATGCTGACCCCCGGAGATTCGCACCCACACAGGATGGAGGAGAAACCGATCACTCTCCCAGTCTTCAAGCAACATGGAAGACTGGCTTATCCACACAGAGGCAGCTCTCACCGGCTCTACAGCTACTGTCTCTACACTGCAGGTTGACACCCTTGAGCAGCACTGCTTCTCTAAGCAGACACCAGCTCCTCTTCCTGCCCCAAGCACCACGTCTTACCGACCCCAGCACACCCGTCCTGCCTCAGACGCCGCCCCGGCCCAGCACTACCCCCTGCCACTGTCCTGGACCCTCTTCCTGACTCGGACCCTCCTCGGCTCCTGCCTGGCAGCCCCTGCTCCCGACGCGGCCCATGCGCCTGAGTGCGGCCCCACACACCCTTTTTTTCCCTCAGGTACTCCCTGCTACTTTCCTTCACCCTGTTGCTGTCGTGGACCCTGCTGCTGTCATGCACCCTGCTGCTGTCATAGACCCTCTTCCTGATGCAGCCCCTGCTCCTGACCCAGACCCACACACCCCAGCAGGCGCATCTGAGGACTCTGTACCTGCCGCGAGGGAAGCAAAAAAATTCATCGCCTCCACAACCCTTCTTCTCCCTCTCTCCTCCCACAGATCTCGTGTATCTAGACAAAGTTGCCTCCCGTAGCGACCGGCTAATCCACGCCCTCGCCGTTATGTCTCACATGTGGCATACAACCAAGCCGACAACAAGTCTCCTGCACCGCCCGTTCTGCCTCACATGTGGGATGCAACCCTACAGACAACAAGTCTCCTACACCGCCTGGAGGGAAGGGGGAGTATTGTAGTGGATTCCTCTCCTACAAACGCTGTTTGTCGCCGAGTAGCCGACCCCGCGAATTCCCCAGTGTATGCCTCGTGGTTTAGGTCAACCAGCGCCGCCTTACATGACGGAGGTCAACTATTAAGCCACGCCTACCTCCGCTATATTAGACCTGACCTCGTGGTGACCTACCTCTCTTTTCTACTTACAGCCACCAGCAAGCAACACCTCCTCCTCCTCCTGCCTGGCGGTCCTCACTCCCGCCGGCGACCATGGCGACCCACAAGCTGGTCCTCCTCTGAGCACCCTCACCAACCAGCTCTCTCTACTCAACGCTTGTAACCATGCTGCCTTCCCAGCACCAAGCTGCATTGTACATCTAATACAATATGTATACAGAGAGCACATTGTGAGTTTCCTTTCTCCATCCCATCCTGAGTGTGAACTCAAACATAACGTACCCCACAACATCACCCACATGACTCTGACCTATATATACTGCTAATGATTATGATGTATTTCTTTGTGTGTGAACCTCTGTCTCGCATCTCAATGGACATTGACATCACCCACATGACGCTGACCTATATATACTGCTAATGAATATGATGTATTTTTTTGTGTACGAACCTCTGTTCTACATGGCAGTGAACAGTGACATCACCCACATGACTCTGACCTATATATACTGTTAATGAATATGGTGTATTTCTTTGTGTATGAACCTCTGTCCTGCGAGGCAGTGAGAAATGATACCACCCTCAGTGTCAAGACCTGACTAAATTACTCAGAATAGGCAATCTGCACTCCAAGCTTTGTCAATAAATTTGTTAAACTTAAAAACGTGGGATTAATCTCTGGCTCGTTCTCTACCAACAGTGATGTCCCACAGGGTTCTGTTCTTTCACCTACTCTCTTCCTTCTTTTTATCAGTGATTTACTTCACACTACAACTAATTTTATCCATTCTTACGCTGATGATTCTACTCTTCACTCTTCTTCACATTTTCCCCTTCCTCCTAACTCTCAAACTAGATCTGTTTCTAGAGCTGATATCATTTCATCTATATATAAGAACATAAGAATGAAGGAAACTGCAGCGGGCCTATTGGCCCATATTAGGCAGTCCCAATTACTGTACATCCAACCCCTATTGCTCATATATCCATCCAACCTATGTTTGAAGCTATCCAGCATATTTGAGTTAATGATGGTATTTGGTAACTTGTTCCACTCGTCCACTACTCTATTTCTAAACCAATGTTTACCTATTTCGCGCCTAAATCTAAATTTGTCTAATTTATAGCCATTGTCCGAGTTTGCTCCTGGTTGGATAGTTTGAGTACCTTTGTTATATCACCTTTGTTTAACCCTGACTTCCATTTATACACCTCGACCACATCGCCCCTCGCTCTACGTCTCTCAAGGGAGTGCAAATTAAGATGCATTAACCTGTCTCTATACTCAAGGTTCCTAATGCCCGGGATTAGTCTTGTCATTCTCCTCTGAATTCTTTCCAAGGATTCTATATCCATTCTGTAATACGGTGACCAGAACTGAACTGCGTAATCCAGGTGAGGTCTCACAAGCTCTAGATATAATTTTAAGATGACCTCGCTAGTCTTGTAACTAACACTCCTTTGTATGAACCCAAGTACTTTATTAGCCTTGTTACGAGCTAAAACACATTGTTTACTTGGCTTACGGTTCCTACTTATCTTTACTCCTAAATCTCTCTCGCAGTCGGATTTCTCAATGGCATCGTTGTTCATCTGGTATCTGGTTTCCCTGTTTACATCTCCTATGCTGAGTACCTTACATTTGTCCACATTAAATTTCATCTGCCATATTTCAGATCATTCGAAAAAGTTTGTTTAGATCTTCGTGTAGTTTTGCGGAGTCCTCGACAGATTTAATTATACGCCCTATTTTAGTGTCATCAGCAAATTTACTTAAGTTGTTGTCTACGCCGATATCTATGTCGTTTATGTATAGAATAAATAATAGTGGTCCAAGTACTGAGCCTTGGGGAACTCCACTAGTGACGTTGCTCCAATGCGATTTAGTGCCGTTAATGTTCACTCGCTGTTTACTCTCCTGTAACCACGCCCTAATCCATTTTAGAATATCTCCTTTAATGCTATGGGCCTCCACTGTTTCGTAAGGGATTCTGTCGAAGGCTTTGCTAAAGTCAAGATATACCACATCATAATTGTGCCCCTCGTCCACTGATTCGAAAACAGATGAAAAAAATGTTAATAGATTAGTTAGACATGAACGCCTGCTTGTGAAGCCATGTTGGTTAAATTCAATAACAATAAAACTCAGTATTTACCAATTACACTTTCTAAATTAGATGATCTCCCACCAATTACATTTCAGGACGCAATCATTCTGCCAAATTCTGAAATAGATATGCTAGGCCTCACCATTTCCTCTAATATGTCATGGAAGCCACATATCCTCAACATTGTTAAAGCTGCCTTCCGAAAATTGGGAATGCTGTACAGATGCTGTAGCTACTTCACTCCTGAGCAGTTGCTTCAAGTATATAAGGGATTCATTCGTCCTAACTTGGAATACTGTTCTCATATCTTGGGTGGCTCTTCCCTTTTTCTTCGCCGCGATGTTGCTTTACTCTCTCTCTTTTACAGGTACTTTAACGGGCATTGCTCGGTGGATTTGGCATCCTGTGTACCACCGGCAAGGCTCATAACACACGTCTTGCCCGCGGTTCCCACCATTTCTCTGTGGCTGTCGGTCACCCTAGAATAACCCGTTATAGTACATCTTCTTTCCTCACACAGCCAAACTGTGGAATGCTCTGCCTTCTTCTGTATTTCTATACTCATACAATGTCTCGCTTTAAAAAGCTGGCTTTCCGGCATCTTCGTGGTGTAGATTAACATAACTTTTTCCTTTTGTATTTTTAATATCTTTTTATTCTTATTTTTTCGCCCCCTAGGCCATGATGTGGGTCGATAACCTGTGCCCAGGTGGGCTATTCCCCGTAAAAAAAGAAAAAAAAGAAAGAAAAGGAGAATAGCCCACACGGGCACAGGTCAACGACCCACATCAGGGTCTAAGGGGCGAAAAAATATGAATAGACAAAAATAAAAATAGATAAGGAAACGGATTGATCCACCATCCTCCGCCGCCACTGGCAGGGTAGGGGGGGGGTGGCTCTGCATTTTTCAATATAACTAAGTTTCTATAATAATTTTACACTTTCTGATGATCACAATTTATTTAATAACCCATGCAGTATTTCAGAGTTGAATAGGCAACTCAGCAGGGCGTGTGTGTGTCCCCCAGGAGGTCGGGGCTGTAAGGTACGTGTGTGTCCCCCAGGGGGTTAGGGCTGTGTGGCATATGTGTGTCCAAAAGGAGGTCAGGGCTGTAGGGCATGTGTGTCCCCCCCCCCCAGGAGGTCAGGGCTGTAGGCTATGTGTGTGTCCCCAGGAAGGTCATGGCTTTAGGGCATGTTTGTGTCCCCAGGGAGGTCAGGACTGTAGGGCATGTTTGTGTCCCCAGGAAGGTCATGGCTTTAGGGCATGTTTGTGTCCCCAGGGAGGTCAGGGCTGTAGGGCATGTTTGTGTGGAGGTCAGGCTGTAGGGCATGTTTGTGTCCCCAGGGAGGTCAGGGCTGTAGGGCATGTTTGTGTCCCCAGGGAGGTCAGGGCTGTAGGGCATGTTTGTGTCCCCAGGGAGGTCAGGGCTGTAGGGCATGTTTGTGTCCCTAGGGAGGTCAGGACTGTAGGGCATGTTTGTGTCCCCAGGGAGGTTAGGGCGTAGGGCATGTTTGTGTCCCCAGGAGGTCCTATAGGGCATGTTTGTGTCCCCAGGAGGTCAGGACTGTAGGGCATGTTTGTGTCCCCAGGGAGGTCAGGGCTGTAGGGCATGTTAGTGTCCCCAGGGAGGTCAGGACTGTAGGGTATGTTTGTGTCCCCAGGGAGGTCAGGACTGTCGGGCATGTTTGTGTCCCCAGGGAGGTTAGGGCTGTAGGGCATGTTTGTGTCCTCAGGGAGGTCAGGACTGTAGGGCATGTTTGTGTTCCCAGGGAGGTCAGGACTGCAGGGAATGTTTGTGTTCCCAGGGAGGTCAGGGCTGTAGGGCATGTTTATGTAATAATAATAATAATAATAATAAACGGTTTATTAAGAGAGTTGCAGCCGGTGGCTGAAAATATACAGACTTACATTTGATTTAGACATAATGATATAATATGCATTGAATACATTTACAGGGCTGTACAGTACATAAATTAGGAGTTGTTTATTAGTTTAACAATAGATGGGATGGTGCTGTTCTTATATCTATCGGTGCGGGCTCTTATGGGCTGAATTTTGTTGAAGTGGTGGACTGCCCGAGGTGGGTGGGGGGCTGCAGGTGGCAGGAGGTGGCGATGATGAGGATGGTGCAGTAGTCCACGGCCAAACCTTTCCAGTGCTTGGTGGTGGAGGTCACTGAGGGATGGCATTTCCAGGGTGGAGAGAGCGTTGGTGTAGCCGGAGTATTCTGCGCTGAGCATGATTCTGCAGGCCCTTTTCTGTACCTTCTCTAGCTGACGTTGTTGGGTGGATTTGAGAGAAGACGACCAGGCTGGTGACGCATACTTGTGTGTCTCCCAAGAGGGGGACCCTATGATGTGTACGAACATAAAACTCTCCAGCAGTAGGTATAGAAGCATGTTAAAGCAGAAGAGGTTGCAGCAGGAAATGAGTAACAATGTGAGAAATTAAGTTAAATATGGTAAAAACTTCTCGGTTAGGTGTTTCCCAGGACCCCCCAGCTATTTTTTTTTCTTTTTTTTGTCAAGACGCAATCACATCCTGATCTACTTAAGTTTATATATTTTGTGTATTTAAAGACGTATTAGAAGAATGAGAGCAATCAAGCGTCGAAAGTTATGATGACCTAAGCAACCACCTGCCTAGCGGTCCAGAATGTTTCACCCTTTAAAGCTAAGATTATTATTTTTTTTTTTTCTAAGAAGGATTTTAGACCATCTAAACTTGACTGAATATTGTCACCGGTGCTCATATGTAGGTACACTTTCTTTGGGATAGTGCTATGGCCATTTTAAGGTGGTATAAAAGAACCCTTGAGATATATATTACTAGGATGGTGTAGGAATTCGTGGTATAATGTTGTCTAGCACTCAGGATGGATGGAAACTCTAAGGTGGTTTTCTTGTATAATATAAGTTATATGATAGACAGTCTGGTGCTGGAGGTGCTGTGTGGTGAGGAGCTGCTCAGTAGAGACGTTCGGTGAGTAGCGTGTTGAAGGAGGTAGATGTGCAGGAGCCTCGTTAAAGAAGATGTTGCCTGTTGCTGGCCTCCTGGTTGAATGAGTGCTGGACAGCGTGGAGCTTGCTGGAGGAGGTGTTGCGTGTTCAGGAAGATGGACCAGAATGAATCTCAATGGAGAGACAGAGCTTATATACCCAGCAGCCGTGAGTCACCTCTGAGTCATGTTGGGAAAACCCGAGAAAGTTGCCGGTCTTTGGTTCGTTGCTAGGGAAGGTGGTAACATCTGGTGACGCCGCTCGTTTGGTTGATAGGATACGGTAGCATCGGAATGCGGATACGCAGTTGTAGGGGAGAAGTCCACTACAATACTCCCCCTTCCCTCCAGGTGGTGTAGGAGACTTGTTGTCTGTAGAGTTGCTTAGCACATGTGAGGCAGACCGGGCGGTGCATGCCTCATGTGAGACAACGGCGATGGCGTGAATGAGCCTGGTCGCTGAAATACAACTGTCTAGATACACACTATCTGTGGGAGAAGGGAGAAAAAGGGTGTGTGGAGGCGATGAATGTTGTGCTTCCCTCATGACAGGTACAGGGTAGTCAGATGCGCCTGCTGGGGTGTGTGGGCCTGGGTCAGGAGCAGGGGCTGCATCAGCAGAAGCGGATTAGGGCTCGTGACAGCAGCTGGGTCCACGACAGCAGCAGGGTGCAGGACATTAGCAGGGAGTACCTGAGGGAGAAAAGAGGGTGTGTGGAGGCGATGAATGTTGTGCTTCCCTCATGACAGGTACAGGGTCGTCAGATGCGCGTGCTGGGGTGTGTGTGTGCCTGGGTCATGAGCAGGGGCTGCGTCAGCAGAAGCGGATTAGGACTCGTGACAGCAGCTGGGTCCACGACAGCAGCAGGGTGCAGGACATTAGCAGGGAGTACCTGAGGGAGAAAAGAGGTGTGTGTGTGTGTGGGTCCGCACTCAGGAACAGAGGCCGCGTCAGGGGCGGCAAAGGTTACTGCTGGGCCGGGTTCGGCGTCTGAGGCAGGACGGGTGTTCTGGGGTCGGTAGGATGTGGTGCTTGGGGCAGGAAGAGGAGCCGGTGTCTGCTTAGAGTAGCAGAGCTGCTTCTGTGTGGATAAGCCATTCTTCTATGCTGCGTGAAGACCAGGAGCGTGATCAGTGTCTCCTCCATCCTGTGTGAGTGCTAATCTCCGGGAGTCACCATTTGTAGGGTTACGGGATATTAGGTTGTCTAGCACTCAGGATGGATGGAAACTCTAATGTGGTTTTCTTGTATAATATAAGTTATATGATAGACAGTCTGGTGCTGGAGGTGCCGTGTGGTGAGGAGCTGCTCAGTAGAGACGTTCGGTGAGTAGCGTGTTGAAGGAGGTAGATGTGCAGGAGCCTCGTTAAAGAAGATGTTGCCTGTTGCTGGCCTCCTGGTTGAATGAGTGCTGGACAGCGTGGAGCTTGCTGGAGGAGGTGTTGCGTGTTCAGGAAGATGGACCAGAATGAATCTCAATGGAGAGACAGAGCTTATATACCCAGCAGCCGTGAGTCACCTATGAGTCATGTTGGGAAAACCCGAGAAGTAACCGGTCTTTTGCTCGGTTGCTAGGATACGATAGCATCTGGTGACGCCGCTCGCTTGCCGCTAGTTTCGTTGCTAGGGAAGATGGTAGCAGCTGGTGGTGCGGCTACGCAGTTGTAGGGGAGAAGTCCACTACAATGGTATTAGACAACCCCTGCTGTCCAGTTACAATTAGTAACACGGTTTAAATTTGTTAATTTGCTTTGTTATTTTTTTAGCCAATTGTATGATGAAAGAGTCACTATTTTTTCTTGTCAGAGAGAGAGAGAGAGAGAGAGAGAGAGAGAGAGAGAGCACAATCTTAATCAGTGAGTTTTTTAAATTTATTTTTTACTTTTTGTGATATCCTCGGAGTTCATTTATATGCACACTCATATGGTAAATGTTTTCTTGGTTTACTTGTTTATCCTTGGTTAATCGAATTACTGTCTACCAAACCATCCTCTGTGTGCTGGCACTGTCCGTGTATATGCTGAACCAACGTAAAATTATACGGAGATTATTAAATATAATTATATCATCTGCCTCTTTATAAAGAACAATGCAGATCAATTAAATGGTTAAGAAATAGAAGAAGGCTCGCTCCTTTACATAAGGTTCACCTTAAATATATTAGACGTGAGTCGTTTTCTTTTACCAACCATTATAGAGAGTGTTTGACTACCAAGAGCTTCTCGCCTGTTGATGCCTTATTTCAAACAAATTTTGATCCTCATACCCTCAGGGTTTTTATGGCACAGACAATCATAGCACTTATCGTTAATTTCAATGGAAAGCCAGCATCCACGCCAGTCAGCTCTCCAGATTTTAGCGGGAGTTTCCCAATAACGAGGGCTCTTTCGCGATCTTCCAACACTCGACCAGAATTCCCAATATAATTTTTAACCATATAACAAAAAGAGTAGAGTCGCAAAGTTCAACTTGACAGAGTGCCAACCAAGATAAAATACATACACTCATTTCGTGCGACATTGTAATAAATTGTTGTCATTCTTTTAACAAAAAGCAGAAATCAATATTATAGTAATACCTTGGATCGGAATAAAACTAAAATTCGTCTGTAGTGTAGTATTCACATGCTATCACAGAGTTCGATACTGCTCAATCATACACCAGTAGTACAGATGATGCTTTATATGCTATTCCTATGATGATAATTTCGTTAATATTATCGTATTGAATGTTATCATATGCAGTACTGGATTTAGACCTGTGGAGGCCCTTGGGCAGCCTCTTTGTGGAGGCCCCCCTCATTATAACTACCCAAGAGGGTGGGGTGGCGAGTGAAGCGAGCCTAAACATCTGGGAGTTCCGGGGGGCTCTGTAAGCCCCCCGGGAAAATTTTGAAATTTGAAAACTTCTTTGGAGAATTTTGAAGCCATATGCAGTTATGTTGAGGTAATTAGAACATTGAGAAATTTTTAATTAACTGTATATTTATTGAGAGTGTACAAATTCCCACACACACACACACACACAAAAGTGAGACATGACTGGAGACATTCATGTGGTTTCAAGCCGACCAGCCCTGATATAGCTACTACCGCACATGTGGAGGCCCCTGGGCAGCTGCCCACTTTGCCCACTCCTGAATCCAGCCCTGATCATATGTATTATACCAGTCAGGAATTTTGGAATAGTGACTTACGCTTATATAAATAATTAGTGAATGAACTGGAAACACCTGTGGTTATACACGAAGTAGAAAGACTAGGCCCTTTACTCCACCACAGTTAATAAATTCACCACTGCCACACTATCAAAACTCTGAAAACTACTCATGCATGCTATCTATAATTATATAGGAGTACTGTAATCCATGGACTGATTCGATGGCATACCCTGGTAGAAGCAAATAACAAGGGGATTAATTATATATCATATTCGCCACTTATCAGCCTACCCGGTTTCTAATTAAGCGATTTATGCAGTAGAGACCAAAACTTCTTATTGCAATACTCTTCAACAGTCTTTTGAGCATTAAGAGGTAAATTATCCCTTTATCAGCACCAGTATGGTTGAAGAAACTTTTACCTACGTATCTCCCATATCTAGTAACTATAAGTGAAGCCTGACTAGATCATGTTTTATGAGCCTGTGAGACGAACACCCAATTTTGGCTCATCGTTACTATTTTCACCATCTGAGGGCACCAGGCTGTAAATGTGATAGAATATTTTTTTTTATTAAATTTTAGCAGCGCCATCAGCTCTATATATACTGCGAGGTTACTGACCGAGTTCACTCCTGACAAAAATAAAATAAAAATAAATATTACTTCTCTGTCTCAGCGTTGTGCCAGGTTCCTCATATCGTCTTTAGTGGACCGGCCACAACTAAAAAATTTACTTTGAACGGCGTTTTTTGTTAATAGGTGGCACACATGCTAAACCAATGTACCGTTACAGTAGTACCCGTGGGTGAGGAATAAAATACAGGTGGATGTCACTCCCGCTTTTGGCTTTGGAAGTAATTTTCGAGTTTAAATTATGCAAAACAATATTTTCAAATTTTATCTAAAAAAATGTTCTGAGCCAATTGGTTTGACAAATGTTTCATTTTACCATACTTAGTGATAAACAAATATGATGACACGCTTTTTCCAGCCAAATTCTAACTCAAGGTCAAATTCAGGGTAAAAAAAAATGTGATTGTTTTTTATTTTAAATGGCGCAAAAAAAAAACATTGAGCAAGTCTGTTTGTCAAAACAATTTCTTTTAACATGGTTAGTGCCTAATAAGTTTGATGGCATGAATTAAGTGCTAACAACCAAATCACAAAGCAATAAATATAGCCCCATAACTGTACAGCTTACACACTCGTAACTTCTACAAGTTCACGTTTCTTGATGAACAGCATCTAAATGCTGAACTGTACAGTCACTTAAGAACAGAGTTATTAGTTCCTTACAGCACATTCCAGCTTCTATCGATTTCAGACCGGAAGAAAGACATGGATCTACTGTCCAGTTGGGTTGTGGGGTATGGGATGTTTGTGTCCACACTCAGGATGGAATGGAGAAAGGAAACTCACAATGTGCTCTCTGTATACATGTTGTATTGGATGTACAATGCAGCTTGATGCTGGGAAGGCAGCATGGTTACAAGCGTGATGTAGAGAGAGCTGGTTGGTGAGGGTGCTCAGTGGAGGACAGCTTGTGGGTCGCCATGCTCGCCGGCGGGAGCGAGGACCGCCAGGCAGGCGGAGGAGGATGAGGTGTTGCTGGCTGGTTGGTGTAGGTAGAAAGAGAGAGATCACCACGAGGTCAGGTCTTAAATAGCGGGGGTTGGCATGGCTTAGTAGTTGACCCCCGCTCCGTGGGCGGCGCTGGTTGACCTAGACCACGAGGCATACACAGGGGAATTCGTGGGGTCAGCTATGCAGCGAGAAACAGCGTTTGTAGGGGAGAAACTACACTCCTCCATCCTGTGTGAGTGCGAATCTCCGGGGGTCACCATTTGTGGGGTATGGGATTGTTTGGTGTTCACACTCAGGATGGGATGGAGAAAGGAAATTCACAATGTGCTCTCTATATACATGTTGTATTGGATGTACAATGCAGCTTGGTGCTGGGAAGGCAGCATGGTTGCAAGCGTGATGTAGAGAGAGCTGGGTTTAAAAAAGTCTAACAAATCTGCTAACGTTTTTTAGGAAAGTCTTCGAGGTCGTAGATAATGACGAAAAATTACGATGTTATTTACTTAGACTTTAGCAAAGCATTTGACAGAGTACCGCATCAGAGGCTTCTGAGAAAATTATGCCCAAAGTGTATCGAGGGGAAAGTTTTAATTGATAAAATCATGGCTCACTGATAGACCCAGAGGGCTCAGCGTAGATGGTGGTTAAATCTGAGTGGGGCTGCAACTAGTAAATCAGAAATAGTACTAGGCCCACTCTGTTCATAATTCATATA
Organism: Homarus americanus; assembly: GCF_018991925.1. Classification (NCBI taxonomy): domain Eukaryota; kingdom Metazoa; phylum Arthropoda; class Malacostraca; order Decapoda; family Nephropidae; genus Homarus; species Homarus americanus. Next base: position 5,415 of record NW_024721315.1, on the reverse strand, counting down.
AACGATTTAGATACTGGGACTGCAGACATAAGCAAGTTGGACACCAAAATAGGGCGGCAAATTAATTCAGGGCAGGATGCAAATGCATTACAGGAGGATCTAAATAAACTGCAGGGGTGGTCTGAAAAATGGCAAATGAAATTCAACACCAGCAAGTGCAGCGTACTTATTATTGGAAGATCAAATACTTATAATGTATACAGCCTGAACAACATCAACCTAGAGAAGTCGACTTGTGAAAGAGACCTAGGGGTACTTGTAAGCCCGGACCTACGGCCTAGAAAACAGTGCGTTAATGTTCGAAATAAGGCAAACAGAGTATTGGGTTTTATATCTAGAAGTGTAAGTAACAAGAGTGCAGAGGTCTTATTGCAACTATATCTTGCGCTAGTTAGGCCGCACCTCGATTATGCGGTTCAGTTCTGGTGCCCCTATTATAGAATGGATATAAATTCACCAGAGTCGGTGCAGCGAAGAATGACAAAAATGATTCAGGGACTTAGAAACCTTCCATATCAGGATAGGTTAAAGAAACTTAACTTGCATTCCCTAGAAAGACGAAGAGTGCGGGGAGATATGATAGAAGCATTTAAGTGGGTGAAAGGAATCAATAAAGGGGATATAGATAAAGTTCTTATAATATCCGAGCAGGATAGGACTCGGAGCAACGGATTCAAGTTGGATAAGTTTAGGTTTAGGAGGGAGATAGGAAGAAACTGGTTCACAAATAGAGTGGTGGACGAGTGGAACAAGCTTAGCAACTTTGTAGTAAGTGCGGGAACTCTGGAAAGTTTCAAAAGGAGACTAGATAGATTAATGGATGATAGAGAGTGGTAGTAACTCTCGACAGGAGCTGCCATGCACAGGCCACCCGGCCTATTGCAGACAACTTATTTTCTTATGTTCTTATGTTCTTATGCTCGCCGTCGTGAGCGAGGACCGCCAGGCAGCGGCAGAGGAGGAGGTGTTGCTGGCTGGATGGTGTAGGTAGGAAGAGAGAGATCGAGTCGAGTCGAGTCGAAGTCATTAGTTAAGAGGTGAAAGAAGATTATTAGGAATTGAAGAAAAAGTGGTGAAACTGAAATACAGAGTAAGTTAATCAGCCCAACCAAAGATCGTTTTTAATCTTATTGGTTTTTTGTCTTTGTTCTGCTCCCTTGGGTCTTCAGACCTTTGTATTAATATTGGTTTATTTATATAATGCTGCTTATTATTATTATTTTTGTTATTGTTGGAGTTAGTGAGCCCGCCCAGGTCCTTGTGTAACTGGGAGGGTAGTCACATTTTTTTTTTTGGTGTTAGTTAAGTGTTAGTTGTGTTAGTCTAAAGGTACACTGTATGCCAGGTTCTTAGTGGAGCTGGCTGGTCACTTCCCATCTTTATTCCTCTAGGAGCTGGTAGGTCACTCTCATCTTTATTCCCCTATTAATGTTTTATGTGTAAATGTGTATATTGGGGCAGGAGATGGTTCAATTACTTCTTCCTGGCTAATGTAGCTGGGAGGGTAATCACATTATTATTATTATTATTATTATTTATTTTATTTTTTTCGGAGTTAGTGAGCCCGCCCAGGTCCTTGTGTAGCTGGGAGGATAATCACATTTTTGTTTTTTGCTAAGATGTTAGTTCAATGTTAAATGTTAATTGTTAAATATTAGTTATGTTAGTCTAAAGGTACACTGTATGGAGAGGCCTGCCAGGTTCTTAATGGAGCTGGTAGGTCACTCTCATCTTTTATTCTCTCTATTAATGTTTTATATGTATATTGGGGCAGGAGATGGTTCAATTACTTTCTTCCTGGCTGATTTAAACCAACTGTGTTCTTGGAATTCTTCGTTGTCTATATTATTTATCCAGTTTTGATATGTTTCTGTGTTAAGTTCAGTCACTTTTTTCCAAATATTTACAGCTTTGTTGTGTATATCTACATTGATTGCTAAGAGGTTTGCTCTCTTGTGTAGCTGTTCATTATTGATGTGGTCTATATATTTTATGTTATATATAAATCTGAGGGCTATATTTTGTACTGTTTGTAACCTTTTAATGGCACGTTTTACTAAGGGTGTTCAATGGGATGGGTGGGTAGTCCATAATTGATTTGACAAGGCAATATAAATCTTTTCTTTGTTATTAATGCTAAGGTTCTTAAAGCGTTTATTTTGATAATCTTATTCTTGCTCGTCGTTCTTTATCTTTTAAGTATGTTATATATCCTCTTTTGTTAGTTTTAATCCAAGCATCCTACCTTCAGTGTCGTATGGGTATAGTTCCTGGTCGACTATTACTGGACTTGTTTTTAATCTTGGCTATTGGTATTATCTTGAATTTGTTCTTATTTGTCCTGATTTTTCCATTTTTTCTCAAAATCATTTATGTTTTTTATCGCTCTTACTGTGTAGAGTGCCATAAATTGAGTTGATTTTCCTGCATGATATCATTTGAGTAATATCATCAGCAAACATTTACATATTCACTAAAGGTAGGTTGGAGGTGTGTCTGAAGTATAATTGTATATAGTGTTGGAGAAAGGCATCCTCCTTGAGGTACTCCACTCTCAAGATTAAACATAGTTCCTAAAAAGTTTCCAATTTGAATTTGTGCTCTCCTATCATCTAAATAGTTACACAATATTCTTAGCAAGTATTCGTTAAGTCCCAATTTTAATATTTTATATTTCAAGCCTAAATGCCAAACTTTATCAAAAGCCTTAGAAACATCCCTTAAAATTATAATGATCTGGTTACCCTTGCTTTTTTCTATTGCAATTATTTCCGTTATTGTAGCTATTGCAGTTAGGGTATTTCTATTGGGCATAAATCCATGTTGTCTGTTGTTAGTTTTCCCATGTTGTGTTAAAAGGCTATAAGTCTTGAATTTAATATTTTTTCCAATAGTTTCCCGGTAATTTCTAATAAAGATATTGGCCTGTAGTTTAATATTTCCTCATTGTCCTTACCTCTTTAGGAATAAAATATCATTTAGCATATTTTAGTTTGTCTGGAAAGTAACCAGTTATTAAGCATGCGTTATAAATGTTTAATAGTGTATTTAAAATGTTTTCAGGTAGATTCATGATCATATTTCCTCGTAATACCCAGAGTTCAGGGCTTTTCTCTCTGTTCTTTCAGACAGTGCATCATTTCTCCTATGGTTATTATTTGATTATTAGGTAATAAGTTATAGTCTATATATTGCCTTAAAGTGATTCTCTATGTATTTGTCTTCCCATTTCTTCTTCTATCCTTTCTTCGTGTTCACTATCAAAATCTTCATTTTCCTCATCTGATATTTTAAAAACTTTTACCCATTCCCTTTTGAATGCTGACTTTTGTTCATTTTCCTCGTGCAGTTTTGTTCCATTTTGGTCTTTAATGTATGGTGTTTTTTGCTTGTTGTGCCCCATCATCTTGTTTATGGAAGTCCAAAATGTTTTTTGTGTCTTTAGTCATGTCAGCCGCCATTATAATATCATTCCATTTTTTATTGTTTGCTTCCTTACATGCGTCTCTTAATTTTATCTGTAGTGCTGTCTGCGTCGTATATAGCCATCTGTTACTGCCGTGTCTTTCCATATACCTGTTTATTTCATTGTAATAGGTCTGGATTAATTTAACTTCTTCTGGTAGTCTGTTGTTGGGTAATGTTCTAAAGTGTGAAGTAGGAGTGCTTTGGTTATAGATGTTTTTATTGCTGAGTGTCTGTCCATTTCTGAGTCTATATCTTCTGTTGTTTTCCCTTGTAGGTTAATCGAGTGGTGATTACTTAAGTCGTCTTTGAAGCTGTCCCAGTCTGTTTTACTCATTTTCAGTCTCTTTTTATTGGTATCTGTATGGGGCTTGTTGACAGTGTTAGTATAATTGGCAGATGGTCACTGCCTGTAAGAGGTCCCTGTATTATATGGTAATTGAAAAAGGCTTTGTTGTTGGTAAAAATTTTGTCTGGTGTCGATTGTGTATTGTGATTTCTCCAAGTTGGAAAGTTAGGACCCAGATGATTGATTTTCCCTAAATTTATTAATTGATTAAGGGCGTTTCCCACGATGTTATTATTTGTATTGTCAAAAATCCTATGTCTGGCATTAAAGTCTCCTAAGATGTACATCGGATGACTATTGTTAGCCAATTTTAATAGGTCTTCTATAGGTAAGTAGGGTCGTCTCGGTGGGAGATAAGTAGTAGCAATAATTACGTCTCCTTGAGTTGTATTTATTTTTATTGCTAGAAATTCATCCTGGAAGTCATCAATTAGTTTAAATTTTAAGTTTCTTTTTACCGCTATCGCTACTCCGTCATTTTTCTCGCCCGATTTATTTCTTTGGTTTACATAATAGTTAAAGAGTTTTATGTTGTTGTTTTCTGTCTCACCGTGACTGTTTATTAGTATAATGTCAGGGTCAATTTCGCGATATATATTACTTAGGTTAATTCTCTCGGTCTTCCAGTTTCTTACGTTGTGTTGTATTATTCTTAAAGTTCTTACTGTTTGTCTATTGTCCATTATTTCTTATACTTGGATTGTGGCAGTTGGAGTGGAGACCTATCATCCTGTTTCCCGCTTCTGATTCTTCTATACTCTGACGGGTCTACTATTTTAAAGTCTTTGGCCGTAATCTTTAGTTTGTCCGTAGTAATTAGTGACCAGACATAATCTTCACTTAGGGATTTTTCTTGATATGTCCACTTGTATATCCCTCCTTCACAGTTTTTTTACTATTGTCCCTCCTGTTGGTCTCGATGTTGGGATTCCATGTTTTGTTGTAGTGATAACTTTTAATCCACTTTCTTCAGCAGATTCAGGTTGTATATTGTGATCAGTTTCCATCTTATCTTCTCTCCTCCTACTCCTTTGTCTTATAGTCTGTCCTTTTGTTATTTCTATCTTCTCTTTGTCACTTCTAGTCGTTTGTCTGGGATCACCACTTGAGGCTTGTGGTCTTAAATAGCGGGGGTTGGCGTGGCTTAGTAGTTGACCCCTGCTCCGTGGTGTATGGCGGCGCTGGTTGACCTAGACCACGAGGCATACACAGGGGAATTCGTGGGGTCGGCTATGCAGCGACAAACAGCGTTTGTAGGGGAGAAATCCACTACAGGGTTACAGCAACCACTGTTGTCTCAACCACAAGCTGTCGTACACTTCATCCTTTTTCTGAAGTAGTTGCACCTAGCTGTCTTTCACAGTTACTCTCACATGCACGATGCCACATCTCGTACCCGAGTCCTCACACTCCCAGGCTGTGGTATTGTATATAATCACCTCTAAAAGTCCGTGTCATCGGCTATCATAATGAACTGCTGGATCGAACCCTGCGAGTCCTCTGGTTCAGTTTTGATTTTCAACCCAAAGATGGCGCTCATTTCAGCACGCGTTAAAGAACATAAGAACATAAGAACATAAGAAAGTGGGATACTGCAGGAG